>NW_027266357.1:0-100567 GCF_046630445.1 Rutidosis leptorrhynchoides | reverse complement strand
GAAGAACAATGACAATCCTCTTAGGGGACATGAACGTAATTCTCCGAACTTTCTTCGATAATCGGCTCCAATTTCGGATACCTTGAAGAAGAAGAAGAAGAACATTTCTGATGAGTTATCAAAAGGGCAGGTGCAACCTCTCCTCCCCAGTTTTGAATGTACCTCGCCTCCTTTACCATTTTTTCAAATAAGAATTGAATCTTTTTCGGAGACCGGTACAACAAAGATTGTCAATTAGCCTTTGATCTGCATATTAATAGTAAACGTTTTGGTCCATTACACTCATCCCAATAACACAATTTTTAAGATAAAATTTATATCAATTTTATTGTTTTATTATTATTTTTATTTAAATAATACCATCATTTTATTTTGTATTAGTGAAAAGAAAGAAAAATGATATCTATGTAAAAATATATATCGAAATTTTAAAATGTCATCTATTTATATATAAAAAAATTTCTAAAAATTATTATTTTTTTATATATGGAGGGAGTATGAGTTTTGTAAATTATATTAGACATATAAAAAAAATTAACTTAATCTTTCGCAATTATTCGTTTTTAAACGCCCTCTCTCAAAACTTGCACCATAATTTACGGATAAAATGCTATAAAATTGTAAAGTATCGATTCACAAATCTTTGTGATTTTTATGAGTATTCATGAAAAAGCATAAAGTCAGAAATTAGTCGCTGAAATGCTTCGAACTCAACGGCCAAGAGTACAATTCCTCATCAACGACATTTTCTCTTTCAAGTTCTCTCATTTTCCCGCCACCCAAACAAGACCCAATCACCACTTTACCTTCTCTGCTAAACCTCTGCAAAACCCACATCACCTCAAACAAGTACACGCAAGATTAATCATCCTTTATGGCGCCCTCCATCATCAAAGCCAAAAAACACTTTCTTCCACACTTATCGAGTCCTACGCCGATTTTGGCCTCCTCAATTTCTCTCGACAGGTCTTCAATTCTACATCGAACCCAGACCCACTTCTTTACAAGTCATATATCGGGAGTTTATTCAAGTTTGGTGAGTATCAACAAACCCTCCTGGTTTATAATGACATGCGTAATAAAATGGATATGTACCCTGATGAGGAAATTTTATGCTTTGTGTTGAAAGCTTGTTCCTTTATGAATATTGGGTATGGGGAAATGATTCATTGTCATCTGCTTAAATTGGGTTTTGAGTCATTTGATTTGGTGGGTGATGCTTTGGTGCTGTTGTATGGAGAAGGGTGTAGTGATTTGGAAATGAACACGAGGTGGTCGACAAATGTCACAAAGGGTTTTGAGTGATTGGAATGCTAAGATATTTGAAGCTTATCGAAATGGGAATGCGAGTGAAAGTTTTCGGCTTTTTAGTAAGATGAGAAGAGAAGGTGTGGTTCCCGATACAGTTATGGCGATTAACTTATTGAGGTCAAGTACTGGTTTGAACTCGTTGAAGTTAGGAAGGGTAATTCATTGTGTGATCATCGTAAATCAGCTGAATAACAACTTGCAGGTGGACACTGCATTGCTGTCTATGTATTCTATATTGGGTAATTTTAGAAGACGCGAGATTGTTGTTCGAAAAATGCCAGAGAAAGACTCGTTGTCTGGAATATCATGATATCTGCATACTCCCAAAATGGATTTCCCATGAAGTCCCTCGAGTTGTTGCGAAGTATGGTGATATCTAAGGACAGAACTGATTTATTTACAGCAATTCCCGTAATCTCTTCAATTAGGCAGTTGAAATCTGCTAAGTGGGGAAAACAGATTCATTCCCATGTATTGAGAAACGGTTCAGATTATCAAGTTTCTGTTCACAATGCCTTAATCGACATGTATTGTGAATGTGGCCAGCTAATTTATGCATGGAAGGTCTTCGATTTGGTGACAGAGAAATCTGTGATTTCCTGGAGCTCAATTATAAAAGGATATGCAAACCATGATCTATCTCTCGATGCTTTGTCTCTATTTCACAAAATGAAACTGGATGATGGAGTTAAGGTTGATTTCATAACGATGATCAATATCTTACCTGCTTGTGTAAAAATCGGAGCATTAGAACTGGTGAAGTACCTACATGGCTACTCGTTCAAATCTGGTCTAACTTCATTGTCATCGGTAAACTCCGCTATTCTTAACGCTTATGCTAAATGTGGATGCATAGAGATGTTGAAGAAGCTTTTCGACGAGGAGAGTGTCGACGATAAGGATATATTCACTTGGAACTCGATGATCAGTGCTTTTGCCAAGCACGGAGATTGGACGCAATGTCTCAAACTTTACGAAGAAATGAAGCGATCGAATCTCGAACCCGATCCCCTAACTTTTTCTCGGATTATTGACGGCTTGCGTAAACTTAGGTCTGGTTAAAGAAGGGAAGTTACTTTTTAAGGAGATGACTGAAAACTATCGCTTTGAACCTAACAAGGAACATTATGCATGCGTCGTTGATTTATTAGGACGTGCCGGAAAAATCGACAAAGCCAAAGAACTCATAAAGGCAATGCCTTTTGAACCAGGTGCTAGGGTGTGGGGGGCCCATGTTGAGTGCCTGTAAGCTGCATCCTGAGACCAATGTTGCTGAGTTTGCAGCCGAGAAGCTTTTCACCGTGGAACCAAAAAATGCTAGAAACATTGTTTTAATCTCTAACCTATATGCTGCGGCTGGAAAATGGGACAAAGTTGCTGAAATGAGAAAATTTCTTAGAGATAGGGGATTGAAGAAAGTCCCTGGATGTAGCTGGCTGGAGATAAGTGGAAAAGTACACAATTTTCGAGTCGCTGATCGATCACATCCAGAAGCAAATGCTATATACAACTTACTAGGAAAGTTAGAGATCGAGATCAAGGAGATTAAAGAAAAGAGGGATTGGAGAAAATGTGCGCCGACTGCTCTTATGTGTTAGGTAGTACCTCTTAAAATTTAGCATATTTTGGTACCGTCGGCCAGTTTTAACTTGTCAGCCGATCAAATTGCAAAATAAATTTCTCTTGATAAAAAGGTTTTGAAGATTTTATCATGTTAAGAAATGTAGATGTCCTAGAATGTAAAGTGATGTGCTTTGATCCAATGACCAAGTAAAGTTCAAAACTTTGATTGCTTATTTTAATGGAACATCTTTCTTCAGAAATCAATTTGAAACCAAAGAATAGCACAAATGCTGTCTTTACATAATAAATCGCAAAATAGAATCACGACTTCTAGGATCGTTCCTTGCTAGCTTCATTGCTTTCGATCGGAGGCAAAGTCTGCAAGAAAGACGCACCATTAATTTCACTTTCTGATAGTAATTTTATCGAACACTCAGAGTGCACCCTTAAAAATTCATCGAACCCATCCCAAATGAACAATAGGTAGAAGATTACAAGGTCAGGCTTGTAGAGGTTATGCACAATCGAGGCGCCGGCGAGAAGTGAGGCGACGACGACAACAGATGACCAGGCCAATGATGGAGTTCCGGTCGGCTTCTTCCCTCCGAATCTTGGCTGCATTTTGTTTTTCAATTTTCCTCCCGCCGATACATTTTACTAGTTTACTGGAACGTACTGTCATCTTTTTAAGCTTTCAATGGTTTAAGCAGAGGTTTAGTAACAAGTGTCGGTCGGTACAAGAACCGATCAATTGAACCGAACCAATCAATCAATTGGCCAATTTAATAAAAACAGATCGATGTGAAATGGACCAAACGAATCGAAATCATCTATGGAAGTTCATCATCCTGGTGTTGAGCAAGAATACACAGCATACTAAATAACAAAGATAGACTACTTATATAAGGTATGATCGAATTTGAATACATTTCATTTGTAAAAATTGCATTTCTAACATAACAAATATAGATGGAGTCATTACATAAAAGACAATTAAACCTACGAAGATTCACTGATCCGAATAAGCTGACAAAACTCAGTATTGACATGCATCTAAAATGTCAAAATTGATTAGCTGGATCAACCTTTTCCCCAACATTTCAGTCAAGTAACTTCAATCCCAAGCAAGTCTCCCAGCAATCATGTAATCACACAGAATTTACTTGACGGTTACTCTTCCATCACTGCATCGTTTTCTTCTTTTGGAGCAGTTTTTCCAACTTGTGGTAGTTTAAGAACTGAAAATGAACAAATGTTAAAATAGTTAGCCAATGATAGTGAACATATTACAGGAAAACTAACAATGGGTGGTTCAGAAAATGTTCAAATATCAAATACTACACACTTTTCTTACCTTTAAGATTGGATCCAGAAAGGCAAGTCAGCCTTGATTTTGTATTGACCTCAGCTAAGGGAATTGGATTCTCCTTTTGGGCCATGCGAACATCCCAAACTTTTATACTTCCATCAGATGAAGCAGATGCCACTAAGTATGGATCATTATCGGTTAAACCAGCCTTCTTAGTCAGCACGACGATACCTTTAACACGAGAAGAATGAGCATTTTCAATGCAATATGCAACCTGTCCGCTATTAGTATCCCAAGCTGTAATATTTCGGTCCTCACCACCAGTAAACAACATTCCAGACTGTCAAAATGAAAAATGCATTGCAAGTTACAAAGTGCAGGAGTTAAAAAAAAAGAAGTTTATTTTTCCAAATAGCACACAACCCATTGATAGCATTGGAAAAAGTCATCATATTAAAGCCATACGTTTTAAAGCTTTCAAACAGTTAATATACTTCCGTCAGCTATTAAAGTCTCAAGCTTTACGGAAAAAAATCATCCATCTAAACTTCATAGAATATAAAAGTTTTCAGCTTGTCTCATAAAATTCTCGCCTTGATATGTAAGGGACACTTCCCAACCAGCAGACGAAACAACATGAATATAGCACAGATGATCAATCGAAACTAGATTCATATTCAAAAGTTATCGTGTAAAGAATTGCTACTGACTAAACCCCATTTCTTTTCCAACTGACATTTTCAAGAGACTCCAATCATTCAAATCACATATCAATATCAACACATATCCAAACTCAAAATCATAACCAAACAAATAGACCAAACCTCTCCAGGGTGGCACAGAGAACTTTCTTCGGACAACGAAATTGTTGAATCATCTTAGCATCCTCTGATTGATGAACAGTCACATTCTCTTCACTAACCATAAAGAACTTCTCCCCACTCTGATCAAACTTCACAATGCTAGCCTCTTTCGCCAATCGGCTACAAAAGCTCCTCCTCCCACGAACCAAGTTCACCATTGCCAGGCACTCGTCCTGTCCCACAGTCAATGCCAGCTTCCCACTCTGGTGAACGGCCAAGTCATTGACTTTCTTCTTGTGAACCTTCACAGACTTCAGCAACACAAATGGGTCGGCGTCGAAAAGCGAAACGTAACCGTCCTCCGTCGCGGAGAGGAGGTTTGTCGGGAAGGAGAGAGTGGATGATGTCAGGAAGGACAGGGAAGTGATGGTTGAATTCATGGGAATTGAGCTGAGAGAGGCGGAGGAAGAAGGTTGGATTGTGTAGAGCTGGATGGTATCATCAGAAGAGCCAGATGCTGCGACGGAAGAGGCGGCGGCGACGGTGGTGATCGGCGAGACATGGGAAGGGTAGGAGAATAGCTGTGATAAAGTTGAGGTTTTGGGGTTTAGTTTGTAGCCCCAGATGTATCGTTCGTAGGAAGCCGGCGATTAGGTAATACATGGTGGTCGACGGCTGTGGAGGTGGCGGAAGAGATTTTATGCTATGGATGAGCTACCCTAAAACCCTTGTCTTTGGTGAGAAAAGGGTGAAGGGGACTGGGTTTTAACAAGCTTAGAATTGGACCAATTTCGAAGGTTTAAAATATAAGGATGAAAATAACTTTTTTGTAAACTTATAAGGTTAACTTGCTTATTATCAAAAGTATAATAGTTTAACTCACCCACGAGTTACGGACTCACGAGTCAAAGTCCGTAGCGACAATGAGCGAACAAGAAGACACAAATCAATCAGTTAATACTCCTACTCCTCCGCCTTCAACCGCCGAAACATCCTCAGCGCAAGATGATACTCCACCGCCGCCGCCGCTTCCGGCTCCGCCTGCTTTCGATCCAAGTCGAAGTACGTCTCTCTTTGACTTTTGTTTTTAATCATGCCCACATTGGTTACTCTTCATATGAATATATGGATTCTGCTTTTGAATTGATTAATAATCAGCATTCTAAAGTCTTTGATTTTCTGTAAAGTTTTAATTTTTCCCACTCTCGCAGTTGTTTGGAGATGCCAATCATGGCTGGCCTACATTTGAATTTATGTGCTTACACTTCTTCCATTGATTCGGTATTTTATAGTTTAGTTACTGTCTGGAACAATTTTGTAACACTTCCCATTGTTTTTTCTTCTGAAGTGATTGGCATTATCAAAAGGAAGGCTCTCATTAAAGAATTAGCTTCCGTTTACCACCAAGAATGCCTTGCACACTGTCAAGAACTACTGGAACTTCAAAAGAAAACCGAGGAGGTATGACACCGTATCTATGAATTTCGTGGTGAAGAAGTTTTGGTAATTGCTTTAGTAATATTCAAGTAGTCGCGACAACCCACTAGTTTTAATATGTTCTAGGTTTTTAATCCTGTAATTTTGCCTGAGAATTTTTCTTTAAGTGACCAACATATGTATTTCAATCACTTTCACTCATCCAAGTTTTGTTGATTGTTTGCAGCCATTCTATGAGGTGAAAATTCCTGATGATTTTAGGAAAGAGACGACGAGACCCTCAAAACGTGCAAAGAAGACCCGCTAAGCAAGTTGTAAGGTTCTCTGCTACATATTGTAAAACTGGTTAAAGTGATTTTGGTAGTAGTTTCAAGTTTGCCTCTATTAACCTTGATAAGTATTGTCAGGATTGAGTCATCATTTAGAACACATTCATTTAGCTTAGTCACGACAAATTGGAATAGGACAGCATTACTAATCTTTTGCCTGTAATATGAGTACTCATCTTTAGTAGTTAGTACTTGTGTATAGAATTAAGTTGTAGACAAATGTGGAAAAAAAACCTGTCTTAATGTTTAATTTGAAAAAGCATCTGGGTATACATGGATGTGTATTGATTTACCTTTTTATTTGTTTAGTTCGCAACCCTGTCTAATATATTGAATTTCAGCAATGTTATTTTACTCCATTATCCGTTGTATTTACTTTGCTTTTGTATTGTACCTGACAACAGAGTTTCATAAGAAGCATATATCCAGCAACTTACTGAAAGATGACAGCGCACTATGGGACTCAAGGCATCAGTGGGAGATTCTATGCTTTGTCTGTACATATCTGATTCTGATATACAATTCACATCTTGTAAGCGTTCACCCTATTCTAAATATTGGAAAGCAGAGATTTCTGAAAGTGTTGTATTAGAGAGTTTTGATGGCCGATTTGTGCATCGTATAGAAACTATAGCTGGAATTTGTGAACTGTGAAAATGGTGATTGGTACTAAGAAAAGCAATCCTATTGATTGAATAGTGTCCAATGGTTATTCTTTTTTAATCAAGTAGCTATCTTGTTACAACTACTCGCGAACATTCTTTTTCATCAAGTAATCGAAAGTGTGCAGCCTTTGTTTCTAGCAGTATAATATATCCCACAACATATACAGCATTAGAAGATAAACATGCGGCCAAACAAATCATTGGACATTCTGCAGAGTTGATGAATTTTTCTCATTTTATTTTTTCTTTCAGCCATTTCAAATTTGAAAAACGGAAAAGATACACATTTCTGAATTGTCTATTCTACACATCCAAAGCTCATTTACTATTTATCTAAACCTAAACAGTGTCCTAAACTCTTCTGTTCTGTCTTTTAAGTATCTGTGCTACTACCTCTTCAAAAAAGTCTCGCGAACTGCAAATATAAAACCTTCAAAGCCAGACGATTAAACTTAAAACATGAGTAGTAGTTTGTTGCTTTTTTACTGTTTAACGACCGAAGAAGTCAATGTCGTTAACTTTTGCCATAACGAAATTGGAGCAGAAGCGGTTGAATGTATCGGCCTCCCATTATATTTTCATCAGTATGCCCAAATTCATGAACAAATTTGACCGATTCAGATAGACGGTTCAGTAAATTCATCAGGGCAATCACTTCATTCCGTTGCAACTCCAGCTGAAAATACATAGTTTGTCAATTTCATCAATGAATTGTTTACTAAGGGAAGTAAGAAGGCATGAATTCCGAATCTATTACATGGGGAGATACTTACGTTTTGATTTAAATGCTCGTCGCCATTCACAGAGAATAGGATTTTCAATGCAGTACCAAGACCAAGAACCTGAAGCTTTCCCCAAAGTCTACACTTTTCACAGCCGACACAGTCCATAATCGCACTGCAATGCAAAACCAAACAAAAACAATCAATTTTTTATCCATTTATACAAACAGAAAATCATTGACGATCAAAGAGGTTTTTTTTATCTTTCTTTTTTTTCAACGTTAAGAAAGCAGCAAACATTAGACTACCTTATATTTCTGAATTGAACTTGTATTTTCTGTCTTAATTCAGGTCCTCTTTGGCCTTTCCACAACTTAGCTTCATCAAATGGGACAGGACATGCATCCTGCAAGTTTTGGTCATAGAGAAGCTGCTTCATCAATGACTGTGTTCTGAGATCCTCAATAGAGTTCCCAGTGTCGTACTCAGCCTGTTCCAAATAATCTGCTGCCTATGTATATGATCAGCAGATATCGTTATGATGAAAAAACCAGGTTCTTTATCTTTTCAAAATATTTCTCCACACCAGTAGATGGTTCGTACTTACTTTTGTCACTGCCCGAAGAACAAAGAGAAATGTGAAGTACAAAATTCTTGACACGCTCTGGGTGTCTTAACACACGACCATGGCCAACAAACTGATATTTTTGATCCCACTGAATCAAAGAACAGGGGATTGGTCAGATCTATTTCACATAAAAAAAAAAAAGTAGAGCATCCCAAGATATCATCATACAATGCTGAATTTTACACTGAAGTCTAAACGTCATATAGATATAACATGCTTATGTCAACAAAATTCTTAGATTATATGGGAAAGGATATACTAAACAGTAATCATGCTATTTCAGTCTTTATGAATTAAGGCAATAGGTGACATCTCAGAGAACTATATAGGGGTTATATGGCTATAAATAGGCAGGAACAAACGAAAATGGCATACCGTGTTCGTAGCTTCATCAAGTAGATAATCAGCTGCTATATGGACTGATATGGAGGAGTGAAGACCAGATATCAGTTTGTGTAATATTTTCTCCTCTTGGCAAGACTCTTCAGAAGGATCTGTATATCATTCAGATAAGCAATGATTCATTTGACATATTTTCAAAATGAAAAGGTTTTTCTCTGCGCCATTGAACTGAACAGAAATGATACTTATATAAAACATAAACACTTACACTTGGGACAGTTTTCTGAGTGAATTGCTTCCCATATCCTTCTCGCTGAGGGACCCGTATAACCAGTATAGCGTTCAGGGTTCAATTGAAGATTTACATAGGTCATCTCAGCTGAAATTTAAACAGTATCAATCAGCTGAATAAAAACTACGGAAGGCATTAAATCTAGTTTAATATTCCACATAATAGCAATAACAGAATACAAAATCATGCATACCATTGTCAGTTTCATCATCATACGTCCAAGGATTATCTGTTTCTGTCCAGCCTCTAAAAGCTTTTTTGTCTAAACTACGGTCTACAGCAGATTGTGGCTTTCCTTCTTGGACATACAGGATCGTCTATTGGCAAGCCATTGTGTGATGGCCTCTTAAATGCTTCAGGAAATTCATTTTCCGGGCATTCACAAACACTGCAATCCCTCAATCGGCACATACCGTCATCTGGCCAGAAAGGGCAGTCACACCACAATTTAACCTGATTCACAATTTCACATTGCTCAAACACAATTAGACTTCAAAAAATTCAGACTCCGTGCTGAAATTTCGAAAAATAGATGCCAAATACAAGCTACATTTACAAAATTTCCTCAGTCAAGAGGCTTATACTATTGATTTTAGCTCCATTGCCATAGATAATTACCTTGAAGTAACGGAAAAATGGTGATTTAACAAGCTCTTGCAGCCTGGGATGCAAAACTTGCTCATTTAGCTGGTTCACAGTTTCATAATCACAACAACAATCTTCCACCATGCCACTATATTTTTTTGCTTCTCCTGTTCCAACAAGAAAATTATGGACCAGAAATTCAAAACTCCAATACACTGATATAAGAAAACTGAATTCCACTCAAAAAGAAAAAGTTATTACCTTGGCGCATGAACACGACGTGGAGACGTTCGAAAGAGTCATTGAAGACAAAGCGATAGCTACAATAATAGCGATCAACGATCCAATACACCAAATTGAAGAACCCCATCTCTTCTTCTTCTTCCTAGCATCCACTTTACCTTCTGATTCAACCATCTAACACTTATAAGAAAGAAAGAAAAATCCCAAAAACAGAAAACCCCCTTTGAAAGAAAAAATCCCAAAACACCAAGATTGTTGATTTCTGAAAGTGAGCAACTTTAACTAACTCCAAGAGCTAAAGCAAACTTCCCAATGGATCAGCCATGGAGATGGAGGTGTGTTACTAATCTTAGACATATACAGTAATTTCTTTCTGGTAAAAGAATGACACATTAAAACGTTGTGTCACGAAACGAATAGGAGCTTGACACGTCATCATGGTAAATTCGTGTCCTTCCTATTGGCTCGAAACATGTCACCGTGACATTTTAAAGGTCGGTCGGTAAAATAACAAACTCGGAATAGAATAGTCTGTCAGATTTTTATATACATGGAAAAATTGGTAACCAAGATTATTTATCGATTTGTAGGTTTGTTGAGCTTGCCATGTTGTTTACCGATTTGTAGGCTTGTTGAGCTAGGCGAGTCGTTTCCGAGTTGTAGGCTTGTCTAGCTTGGCGAGTCAGTCGAGTGGAATATTGTTTACTTTTACAAACGCCGCAATGGCTATAGTCCTAGACATGTTGTCATGTTGACACCGGCCGGATTTCAGAAAATTAATGCTTGAAGAGAAATTATGTATATATATATATATGAAGCTGCAAATCCCAGTCTTCATGAAGTTGGTGATTTAAAGGCTTGAAATGATGTTTAGAAACATTTCCAAGAAGAATAAATGAAGATAGTGTCCAGGGGTGGAGCTCCCTAAAAATTTAGGGTCATCTGACTCTACAGGTTTTCGATGTAATATCTTTCGAGTTTATATTTTGTCGGAAAAAAATAATATACAAATACATAATTATATATTATGATCCCACATGATTCACAAAAAAACATTTGGTTTAATGATTAATGTGTATGTCTACAACCAAAAGGTCACGAATTCTACCCTGCAAAACGCATATTTGTTGGAAGCAATTAGGCAAAACTTGGTTCATTAAAATAGTTGTCTCCTACGTTAGCGTTAGCAGGAGGCTTAAGAACCAACATCAAATCATTATTTTATTTTATTTTATACATAAATATTGTGTGTTATAATGGATTTATGAATCCTAGAGGGATGATTGTTAAAAGTGATTTTAATGAAATTTTATTAATGTCTAATTTTAGAAAATCAAACAGACCAAAAAATGAAAATATAAATATATATTTCACATGTCTATTTTCTAGTTTGTTGTTGGTTTTTAGCCCTCCTGCTAATGCATGAGACAAGTTTTTTCCCATATTTAAATGGTTAAACAAGTATTTTTTGAATGATGTGTATATATATTTTTTTATAAGATTTGACTATAATTTTCAAGAAATTGTATATTGTTTTAAAAAAAAGAATGAATGGTGTTGTAGGGCAATGTGGAACCCATGATCTCTTAAGTCTAGGATTAGTCATTAATCAATAAATCAAGTTTGCCTAATCATTTTTCAACAAATATGTGTTTTGCAGGGGTAGAATTTGTGACCTTTTTGGTTGTAGACATACACATTAACCACTAAATCAAGTATTTTTTTTATGAATCATGTGGGATCATAATATATGCGACACCCCCCTCGCGATTTCCCTCTAAGGACTTCCCTCCAAAGACGGGAGATCACTCGAGGGGCGTCGGGAGTTTACGTACTTAACACTTATCAATTTAGCAAACAAATTATTATTCGAGTTTTATATCCATAAAACATAATAAAATATTTTAGTTGCAAATAAGTTTATTGAAGTAATAATAAAAGCCAGGTTAAGTCTAAGACACACTTCGGCACAAGTGCCGCCCAAAAGGGTTATTTAACAAAGGCAAAAAAAAAAAACTATGCTCTGCTTGAGGCTGTGAAGTAATCTACCTCGATCTCCGAACGATAGCTTATTCTACGAATCCTCACGGGCACTTCCCAACTACTCGTTACCTGTAAAAAATTTATTCAACGTTTATGAGATATAAAATCCCGTGAGTAGGCCATTAATTATAGGAGGGTTTTTCCCTCCCTTATATATTCTAGATTCTACCCATAATAATGTTTGAAAATATTATCATGTGATGCATATTCAAAATCTTTGATGATTTTAGTCTCAAATAATCTTTATGTACTTCAACAATATATTTCCAATCAATTCAGACAATAAAATAAGATATTTATTTCTATTATATGGTAACCACTTTGTCCCACAGTCGAACCTCCATCGATAAATCGATAAAGTCTAGTGCCCTTCGCTAGGACAGCTACCTTTCCACTCCTCAATCAGGCTCTGGTTGAGTTTCTGAACTACGACCCGTGGCCTCCGTAGCCCAGCGCCCTGTCATGACAGCCCCAATCTAGGCGTTTCGTAGAACAAGCGTGGATTCCTATCGTGAGTCCCGTCGAACCCAGGAATCAGTTTATGTATGTATCCGTCCGAGTTTCCCACATGTGGTTACATGTAATAGTAATTTATTATAAATCTTTACGGATATTTATCCGCTTAATTTATTTAGAATTATTTCCGAATATTTTCTCCCAAAAGATAAACATATATATGATTATTTATCATATAGTTCACAATATTTTCTCCAATATATATATATATATATTTATATCCGTTCCAATTTATTTTCCCAATCCGTATATATATATATATATGTATATATATATATAATACAACCAAACCTAGGTAGCTATTATATTTATTATATACAAACAACATGCATGATACATAATAAAAATGTAATTGCCTTCTATAATTAAAAGTCTACTCACAGTGATGAAGACCGTTAATTAGCTAATCGGTATTAGCCACTTCTCCAATGTCGCCCGTAGTTTCGTTACCTACTAGACGATATATAACAATCATTACTTTCTAATTTTAGGATAAAAGAAATGTCTTGTTGTAATTTGACTTCATCATTAATTCGTATTAGTGTTTACTATGAATTAAACCGTACACGTCACTCTCGTCGCAATAACTCTAAGTTACTTTTAAAACATTTCATTAATTATATAAAATACATTTTTCCCTAATCCAATTATTGAATTAAATATTTTTATACCATAAAAATATTTGAGAAATTTGCACAATATTCTAAATCATTTAAAATAATATACTATAATTTTTTTATAATTTTTTAAACTGATTTACTACCCCAAATAAATTTAAAACAATTCATTATATTAACAATATATCTTTTAACTCTAATTTAACCAAAAATCTAAATAATTTGAATCTGTTATCTTTAAATCTAATTTTCACAAATTATGTTCAAAAAAATACTTTTAACCTACTGTAAAAATTTGATAGGTTCGGGACAAGTAAAAATGATTTTATTAGGTTCGAAAGATAAAATAGGTTCGGGTTTTGTAAAATAACAAGAATAACCTTTGACTTAAAACTGACGCGTTGGTATTTTTATAATTCTGTAAACCAAAGAAGGGTGTATACGTCTATTAACACAGGTGCGGATGATTTAAAAATCAGACCGATCCAATCAGATTGAATCAATTCGGGTTGAATCGAAAGAAACCGAAATGAACCGATTTTAATACTGTGAAAAGACAATTTAACCTTTGTCTTTCTTTTCACCAAATAAAAACACGCTGACAGATTTGTAAATACTTTAAAAATGTAAGGGTAAAATAATAATTTAGTCAATTGAACCGATTTCTCTACTCTGATATAAATATGATAGAACCAACCGGTTCAATCATAATTCTTCTTCTTCTTCCTCCAGACGACGCGATTTTCCTCTCGTCGTCTCCGCCTCTGCTCGACAGCGGTTACGCCGTTTCCGGCGACGTCAAGCTCCGCCACAGGTACCGATCGACTCGTCTCGACCCGAGGAACACGATTATAAGGTTAGTTTTATCCAATTCCTCTCCGTTCGACTTTAATTTCGAAATTAGGTTTCGGTTACAATTTTTCAAAACTACGAATCAGTGTCTAATACGTTAGTATGTTGTTCTACATCATCTCTACTCCATTTCTACCCAAAATTTAGCTTTAAAAACAATCTAATTTAGTCGGAATTTGAATTTAAAGTCTCGGGTAATTACCTAATCGACTGGAATGGGTTATTTCTGGTGTTGTTTGGCTTTGAGGCAGGCTGGGGTCGTCGAGTTAAGGTTTAGTTTAGCTGGAATTGGACGACTCGGTCACGACTCAGTATTGACTTGGTCGTGACTCAGTCTTCCCCGGTTGACTGCTGGATCGACATCGACTCTTAAGGTGATCAGTGAAGGATGAAGAACGCGTCTAAGGTAAGTTTTTATTTTTTTGGAAAAATTTGGTTTTGAGGTTGCTCTGTTCTTGGCCGAATGGCTCTGTTTTGATTGATGATGATTCTCCTGTCACAATGGATTTGTAGTGCGGTTTATAATTGTCCCGATGTCAGAATTTGTTAGATAGGGTTGCTGTAGGTGTAGAAAATAATAAGCTGGCTTGTTGAATTTTTTAGCAAAATTTGGCTTGATTTGAGTTTATCAAAATGGGGATGCTATGTGAGATTTGCTGCCGGTTTGAATTAAGGAGTATGGCTGTCAGAATATGTTGAAAATGCATCACAGAATCTCCATATTTGTAGGCTATCATGTGAAGAAAGATTTTCCTTGTCTTGACTTGTTGTGATCTTGTGTAAAAATTGTCAAAGAATGATGGCTTGTCTTGGATTACAGGTTGTCATGGAAAACTTTCTTGCAGAGAGACTGTCGGTTGAAGGAAGAATTCATGTAGGTGTGTTTGACCTTGGCAAGTGATATTAGTTGTAGGAGTAGAGTAGTATTATGTGTAGGAAAAGTGCAGTATTTAGTAGGTTTATGCACTAGAGATCACTTGTAATGGTTTATATTTTGGTTAATGGAATTTGGATGATTAAGTTGTAATTGGACATTATAAACAATTTACTTGTAGTATATATATATATATATATATATTGTGCAGAAACATTCAATAGTATGTACTACTCAAATTAATCATCTCAAACGAAATCAATCGTCACGTTAAAATCGTAACTTGACGAAGAAATAATATAATTTAGTTTGGGGTCGTTACGTGAAAAATAACTACGGCTAATCGCGACATCTAATTTTATTATGCGTCTAATTTAGAGTACGGGTGTTACAATATATATAATGTATATGTATATTATTTTTTTTCGACAAAATATAAACTCGAAAGGCATTATACCGAAAATTTATGGGGTCGGATGACTCAGGTTCTTAGGGAGCTCCGCCCCTGGACACTGTCTTCATTTACTCTTCTTGGAAATGTTTCTCAACATCATTTCAAGCCTTTAAATCACCAACTTCATGAAGACTAATTACCGTGACTTGTAGAAAATGAAAGAACAAGAAAAACTGTATGATTAGAAAATTATCCATTAGGGTTGTTAATCACTAGTAAAAACACTGAATTCATATTCATACTTAGTTATTTATTCCAAGCTGAGAGTGTAAAGAATCCGTTATATATATCATAAGGATCTAAAAGTAAACAAAGTTTCCAATTAAGGACTTAACCATAGGTTTTTTATTTCTGCCAAAAGAGGGCTTTTTTTATTCCAACATTGAATTTCTCAATTGATGCTTTTATGTTGTTCCTTAAATCAATACGAGTCTGGCCATGCTTTTGATTCTTCAAGTCGTCTAGTTTCACGACTTTTGGAGTATTCGGCATTTGGTCCTCATTGTCAAGTTCTGTTGCACTAGGGTCCTTCTCTCCAATTGTTTTTACAACATTCAGGATCGTCTATTACTAGGTACAAGCTTCATTTTCAACCTTATAGTATCGTGCGTAGTGATGTCAATTGGGTAGGGAAAATCCAATTCCCGCAAAGTCCTGCCTCGAAAAATACCCATCAACTGATTCTTGATGATGGAAATTGGGGCAAGTTAACGGCAAAATGTTCCCGATTGGAGATTGAGGCAGGGAAGCGAGTATGCGCCACTCTCCGCTGGGAATCCCGAACTCGTTTAAGTTATATAAATTATTTAAATAATATTTAGATTGACGTTAATTTATATTATTATTTCATTAGGGAACGGACAATTGGATATTTATTTAGATTGACGTTAACGATTCGTATTATATTATTGAGTCATAATTATATTATAAATCTGTAGATCATTTCATTTATATATTTTTTTACATAAGAATATTAAATATTCATCATTATCTTAATAATATTTTAAAATATATAATGTAATTGAAGCTTTATTACTATATGATACCATTCCCTCTCGTTGTTAGTCTTTCATAAGAAAAACATTTTAATCAAAATTTAATAATGGGAAATTGGGGATTCGATGGGGTATTCCTACGGGAAATTGGTTTGGGGAGTGTAAAAAGTTCCTCCTCGAATGGGGAATGACGGGAGCATCCATCCCAATCAATCATATGCTCTTCATGTTAATTTCAGTCACAATTTATGACCGCATACTTGTCCCCTTTGTAAGAAGATTCACATGAATTCTAAAAAAAATTCACTGAATAGTTGGAATTATAGAAACATGCCGTAAAAATGTTGCCATAGAGCACAATATTACTAATTCCACTAAAGTTTTGCCCATTAACTTGTTCTGACTCTCATTTCAATATGCAATATTTGGGTTTGCAGATATGTTTGCGGTAGTAGGTCTGCTAGACTCTCTATACTCTAAGAGCTCATATGGTTAGAGAGCCTTTGGCACAACTATGTCTTGATTGTCGTTGGGATTGGGATATTTTATGAGCTCCATTATGATCATGTGGTGAATAAGACTAGCGGTGGATGGTTGGCTAGCAACAACCTGAATAGAAATATGCTGAATTATTTCTACAGGCTTCTAGTAGGAATGGGTGTCGTAAACTTTTTTTTTTCTTGGCTCGTACCTCTCGATATGAATATAAAAAAGTAGATGATAAGAAAATGGAATATTCTATTGCTATAGACGTAAAGAGCAAGGTAGAAATGGATAAAATATAGCTAGTGAGTGGGTCTTACAAAATCGAACATTTTGTATAATTTTTAGAAATTTCTTCTACCTTATGAATGTAAAAATTTATTTATTTTAACTTGGTCGATACTTAAAATGAATAGTTTAGTTTGTTGCATCATTATGTTATTCCTCAAAACCTCCTGCTATTTCTATTGTGGTGTTATCGAGTACATATACATTAATTCATTTGTAATGATAAAATCATAAAAGTTTTGTCACTGAAAATTCTTACAATTATAAAACTTGGCTTCTTTAAATTGTGTTAAGAAAAGAGCAAAAGTAACCGTTTGGTTCATGTTTCAAACATTTTTAAATTGTTTCGTCTCTTCAAACATAAAGTTTACTGTTTGGTTCCAACGTTTACGTTTTTTTAAACTCTTTGGTCTGTCGACTCTAACGGAAGTTAATTTTGGCCGATTTGACACTTACAACCAATCATAACGTGAAACGTGTCACTTATAGACCTGGGCAAACGGGCTTAAAGCCCGAGATCGGCTCGGATCGGTCCGAAAAATAAGCGGGCTCGGGCTTGAAAAAAAAGATCGTTTAGAAGGCGGGCTTTTTTAGGATCGGGATCGGCGGACCCGAGCTTTTTGCGGGCTCGGGCCGAGCCGATCCCGGACAGCCCACGGGCTTTTTGTAAAAAAAAATATATATTGGCCAGGCCTGGAGGTGAACGGCCCAGCCCTGCTAAAACCCTAGATAAGGAACGAGAGATAGACAAAGCCAAAGGTTTTTCTTGCTACTACTCTTCTAGCAGTACTATATATATACTCTCTTTCACTCGTTCTTCTCGTTTCCATTACCCTAATTTCTGAAGAGAGAGCATTTCTATCTCTCTCGCCGCCCGCCTATCTCTCGTAAGTCTCGCTCCTTCTCATCCCTTACTTTACTTAATTTATAGATCTAATCAATCCGTCCGATTTCTGGTGCTCTGTATCTGAATTTGTGTTTGGAATTTGATGTTGTTTGTTCACAGATCTGAAATGTTTTAAAGCTTGATTACCTAACGATTTATCCTTTTTTGTTTAGTCTATGTTGTATATTAGAATCTGTTATCTGATGATAGTTGTGTATTATGATTTTGTTGACAGGTATCATTTTTTATTTACCTAAGACTAGTCAAGATGGTGAAGTTTACAGCCGAAGAGCTCCGTAGGATTATGGACTACACGCTTGTAATTAAATTAAATTAAATTAAACTTCCTTAATTGATTAATTAATTAATTATCTTAATTAATCTCTGTACTTTGTTCCATTGCTGATTGTTGGATGCTTCAGTACATTTTATTCTTTGGACGTTGATGATTCAGTACATTAGATTGGATATTTCAATTTGAAGACCCGACCCGCATTGTATCATGGCGGGTCGACCAATTGTTTGTTTGTGGACAATGTAAATTTATGTGAATTTTGTAATTTTTTTTTAATTTAAAACTGGCTGTCCGGGATCGGCTCGGGATCGGAAGCGAGCCGGGCTCGGGCCTCGATTTTGAAGATCGGAAAATTTTGAGGCCCGACTCGGCTCGGATCGTTTTCTGGCCGAGCCCGGCTGGACCCGGGCCGGACCGGACAGCTCGTTTGCCCAGGTCTAGTCACTTACGTGTGAAAAAAGTCCACCTAAACTTTATTATCCCGATTTAAAGTATCCTTAACACAATGCTGGTCCAAGAATGTTTAGAACCAAACCGAAAATAATATATAAATATTAAAAAATCTAATCATTAATAATTACTACTACTACTAAACCAGTTGATGAAAGATCTCACAACTCCTTCGACACTTCCTTCAATATTAATTTTTTCTTCAATCTTAATTTGAAACATGAATTCTTTTTCCTATCCATTATTTTTTTAAATTATTCTTAATAAAATTATATATATTATATTTTTTTTAATTTTTTTATTAAACAGATTTTCCTAATTAAAATCAATTATATTCTTTTTTTCTATTCTAATTAAAATGGATAATTTTTTTTTCCAATTCAAACGAGTATATTATTTAAAAAAATATTTCCAATCAATGCTTTCGATTCTTCGATTCGTCAAGTTTCACGACTTTTGCAGTATTCAGCATTTGGTCCTCATAGTCAAGTTTTGATGCACAAGCTAGTGTCCTCCTCTCCAATTATCTTACTTCCTAATTCAGGATTGTACTACAAGGTACGAGCTTTATTTTCAACCTTCAGGAAATTCTACCATATCCAGCTTCTCATTCAGGCAGTTCATGATCATATCCGAAGAAACCTCTAATTCCTAAAACATATTTGTCTCCGGCATTTCCCGCGCAGTTGCCATATTTGACATTAGAGTTTTCCTGGAGTGGGCTACTGATAATACAACATCGAGTTTTTTATGATCAGAAATTATTTTTTAGATAAATTAATCATATCAAAATAACATCGAGTTTTTTTATGATCAATGGAAAGTACTAGAAGGTCACAATTTTCATCCCGAAACAGGAATGTAGTTTTATTCATATTATTAGTGCATAAGATAAAAGTAAAAAACCAAACACACTCTAGTGAGCTAGCTTTGGCTGCTGCACTCACTATCTTGCCTCGTACACATGTAATTCCATGACTAGTGTGCACATATGGGCTTATTTAATAAATTATTATAAATAGTAAGTACGAGACTTCAATATTTCTGTGTCGACGTACGTGACGTCGGATCACATTTTGAAGTCCGTGGGACTGGCCAGACCATCCTGAGTGAGAATGGCTTGATATACAGGGGAAGTGTCACTGCCAATTGAGACGATGCAGAAACATCCATTCCATGTGTCCTGATGCTGATAACCAGAATCGTCAGTTTTGTTTCCAACAACCCACCAAGTTCCTTCTCCATTGTAGTGATCAACCTCGCGAATTTCAGTATAAGCCTGCAATCGATCAATACTTATATATTAATGTTGAATACCGATTATTGACTAAATGAGTGACCTGTGGCTCAATAATATATCAGAAAATTCATTCCTGGACAAATTCTGGAAGCGATCGACATGTGACTGTGTTGGCTAAATAATCTCATGCATCGCACGGCCCCTAAATACTAGCTAATGTAATAATACTTTTTGAACAACTTAAATATTGGGATGGAGGTAAGATAATTCATAATTTAAGTACATGATCAGTAGATAATGAAGAAAAATTGACGAGTATATTGGGATGGAGGTAAGATAATATCTTACATGGTTGTTGTAGGCCCTGTTCCAAGGGTTTGTCCAAGAACACATATAATCACACTTATCGCCATTAACACTTAGGCCTCGATAAACGACTGCCCCTGTTGAGCCAGCCGCAGCGCCGCTTGAATGGACGTGCAAATAACCGCCCCACTGGCCATTTGCGATGATTGTAGGATAAGGTGCCGGGCCAATATGGCCATGCCAGTCATGAGTCCCGACAAGTTCTATATTGTCACCTGTTGCATTGTAAACCAGACAAAGAGTGGACACTCCATCTCCATAAATTTCTTTCATCTTCTCCACGTAGGTTCGAGCATTCACATCTTTTTCTTCGGCATTCTTCATTTGCATTGCTTCGAATGCTCTATCCCTCCGAGTTATTTTCTTTCCGTCATATTTCGGCATTGCTTTCAATGTTTCATCGGTGATAGGGTTTCCAAACACTTCATATGCCATGTTAATGAATTATGAACCTGAAAAAAAAAAGTATGATCTTTGACTAATTAATAACAAAATTTAAAGAGATTAAAGTTAGCTGCACATATTTTTAAAAAATTTCAAGTTTGATTAGGAGAAATTGAACCTAAATATATATGTATATATATAGATATAGATATATTTGTCTGTGTATATAAAAACGTAAACCATATGATCATATGAATTCCTACATCTCAAATATTTAATAGAAACAGTGTGATTGACTACCTGAAGTTAACATAGCAAAGTATTTGTGAAGTTTGTTGAAGATAGATAGATATAGAAGAAGAAAGGGAAAATAGGATTTTTTTTTCTCCACAAATTAGTTTACACATTTTACAGATTGCACCAAGGGTATGACATGTTAATTAATTAATTCGTCCTGACCGCAATTAAATATTGATTAATGATAAACAAAATGCAAACAAAATTAATTAATCGTTACACAAGGGAAAATATAATAATCCTAAATCTACATAACAAACTGAAATTGAATTTCCCAGAGTAAATACCTTATAAAGTAAAGTAGTTAATATATATATATAGCAAAAGTAGTATTGTGATATATGAGTTGTAGATAGCTGCTTTGGTGCTCCATCTTGTGTGATGGAGTGGCTTTATATTGAAGAAGAAGTAGGCTTAAACATAACATTTTCGCACATGTTTTTCATTGGACGGTGGAGATCAATTATTGCTTTTCATCGTATGGAAATATGAACAAGTGTGTGTTTACTACCTGTAAGAAGATAATGTGTGGGTTCTATCCCGTACGTGTAGTTAAATGATCGTTAAAAAAATTGATAGAAGTCTACACTTTGGTTAGATATCCATTAATTTGACGTTAACAGGTGAGACTTGAGAGTGTGAAAATTAAGAAGGGGTGTTAATGATTGAAGCAAAGCAATCAAAGAGAGTAATTATTGGCCGGCCGGGAACTGTAGAGAAATTTATTACGATTAAGTCTTAATAAATAAGTTAGTTTTAATCTATTTATATATATATATATATTACCATTTGGATTCGAGCCTTCAACCTCAAGGAGGTATGTGGATGTTCTAACCATTCGATCATGTTGTGGTTAGCTAGTTTTAATCTAATTGTACTTGCATATTTTCTCTTCTTTCTTCGAATTTATTATACTTACATCTTCTCAAAAATCAAAATATACATACACAGTCACAAGCTATGACATGATAGAAAATGTGTATCTAAATTTTTCTTTAGTGAGTCTTTATATAGTATCTTGCAAAACAAACAATGGCTCAATTTGGACGAGAATCGGTCAAGCTTCCATGCATGTTCCTCACACAAACTCGTTTCCGGACGAAATAGAGTCATTTGAGCATGCCAACATACGTAGGACGAAATATGGCGATGTTAATTAAGTTTAATAGTCTTACTTTGAGTTAGATCAAGCTGCATTGTGGATTCGCCCTTGAACGTTGCCACTTTTAGGTGGTTTCATCAACCGTGAGATGGTCATATTTTGATCTATCTATTGTATTCTAGTACTACCTCCTATTGTATTCTAGTACTACCTCCATCCTAAGGACGGAGGGAGTACTATTTTCAGCAGTACCGTGGGGAAACGCCATTTCCCACTGCCGACAACTACGTGGTTACCAATCCCTCATTTGAGACATTTACCTCCTCAATAGGAAATTATTAATCGCGTACATGCATGTTCATACTTAAGATTTGATAAAACATGTGGATAGATTATTGAAAGTTTCGTGTTTGTCCAAATGCGAATCAATGCTCTTTAATAACTACCAAGTAAATTTAAATTAACATTTCGGGTTCAAATAGCTAGTTGGCATATGCAAAACAGTTGGCGATGAACAAATGATGTTGGGGCTTTTATGATTATATGAGTTTAGGATGTTGAGTGAATTATAATCTTATCGAGTTAGAACTTTCTACATGTAGATAGCTAGGTTGGCATGCCAAATAATTTGTGATGATCAACTGAAAATAGAACTATAAAACAGATGGAAATAATAGAAGTTAGCAAATTTAGACTTACCACTGCCGACAACAAGGTGGTTTCCGATCCTTCAATATTAATTAAGCACCAATTAAAACTCGCCAATAGGAAATTGTTAGTCGTACAAATTTAGTTTAGTGAAGAGTAAAGACATATACGCCCTCCATTCAACTTTAAGTGTCACGTGATGAAATTTCTTTTGATTCATTTCAAATTTCGTTTTATGAAATTCATACATATTTAAGCTATTCTTTCCGGTGTTATCTTTATATTAGTCTCAATACTTAAATTATAATTATTTTATAATAAAAATTAACATTAGGGTTCAAATAGCAAGGGTTATAAATCTGATAATGAATTTGAGTCTTTTTTTATATTTCCAGTTTAAGTACAATAGAATATGATAGGGAAAATTGGTTAAGGGACTAACATAGCCCGATCGGCACCTCATCACCCAGTCATGGACATCCGATGGGAAGACAACCCAATGAGGCGCGACCCGCGTTTCTCGAACAGACTTACACAAAATAGGAATATATTTCAATTAGGACTACTCGGGAGGGCAAACTAGGTCATATTGGACACGACCAACACTGATATAAACACCCGCGATAACATTTTTATAAGCTCTAAGCACCCATAACACTCACTTATAAAACCCTATTATGTTCTTTACATCTTTGACGACACGCCCTTGATATATGATCTCGAGACAAGCCTTGCAGACCAGTATCAAGTCGTAGATGCTTAAATCATCGCCATACCTTTCCCTGTTCTGAATGTTGACGATGATCGATCAAGCTAGTGTGTTCCTCACACAAACTCGTTTCCCGGACAAATCAGAGTAATTTGAGCAATATGCCAACTAATGTCAATAAATGATGTTAAGTGTAATAGTCTTACCTTGAGTTAGATCAAGTTGCATTGTATTTGTGGATTCACCCTTGACAGTTTCCATTTTTAGATGGTTTCAACAACCGTGAAATGGTCATATTTTGATCTATCTTGCATTCTAGTATTTTCATTAGTTTGTGATGATCAGCTGAAAATAGAAACTATAAAACAGATGGAAATAATAGAAGTTAGCAAATTTAGACTTCCCACTGCCGACAACTAGGTGGTTAATTTACAATCCTTCATTAATTAAGCCACAATTAAAACTCGTCAGTAGGAAATTGTTACTCGTACCAATTTAGTTTACTGAACAGTGAAAATTTAGGGCTTAGTTAAGAAAAATTTTCCTTTTTTCCTGAAATTTTTTTCTAATTTTCATTTTTCCCATAAAATTTGTTTAGTTTGAGAAAAATTTCGAAAAATTTTGTGAAATTTTTGGGAAAAGGGAGAAGCTCGATTTGGGAGTTTTTCCAATTGGAAAAGAGGAAAATTGGCCATGTAGGGACGATTTTACCCTTGTCGTTTCTTCTCTCTTTCTCTTTCTGCTCTCACTGTGTCTGAACAAGACTTTTTGCTTCTTCTTCTTTCAATTCATCCATCCTCTCCTCTCCGTTTGCATAAAAAAATACGAGTAACAATAAAGTAAAGCTTGAAGCTTCCATAATCTTCTATTTCTAAAACAGAAGCTTGAAACGGTTTGCTTCACACTGTATCGAAAAGCGCTAAATATAGCTCAACTTATATTTTTAAAAACCCTAACATCAGTTTGTCAATTTCAATTCGTCTTTAAAATTGCTAGGGTCAGTGCCGACGCGATATTAGGGAGCATTTGATTTTAAAAAAAAATCCCTTATCTTCTCTTCAATTTTTTTTCCTCCGAACGAGATATTCTCTTCATTTTTATTATTAGAGTTAGACTTTAATTAATCTAAATTTGGTATTTTTTTGGGTATGGAAATGGTGATGGATTTGAATGTATGACGTAATGAATTTAATAATTGGGGATTTTGATCTAGAAAAAGAAAAATTGTCTAAACAAATTTTTTTCATTTTTTTTTTTTGGGAAAATTCATTTGGAATAGGTGCAAATTTTAGCTGAAAAGTTCAATAAAAAATTTCTCCAACTAAACAGGTCTTAATACTTCCTCTATTCCACTTTAAATATCGTATAAAAAATTTTATTTTTAAGTCTTATCTTTATATTAATTTTAATAATTAAATTATTAATATTTTATTTGTATAATATTTACAACTCTGAATATATAATTTTTTAATATTTACAATTATCATTATATAAAATTTGAAGTGAGACTCGAGGGAGTATATTTAAGATTTGATAAAACATGTGGATAGATTATTGAAAGTTTCGTTTTTGTCCAAAAGCCAATCAATGCTCTTTATTAACCCAGTAGTACTAGAAAACAGATGGAAATAATAGAAGTTAGCAAATTTAGACTTCCCACTGCCGACAACTAGGTGGTTTCCAGTCCTTCATTAATTAAGCCCCGATTAAAACTCGTCAATAGGAAAGTGCTAGTCGTACAAATTTAATTTACCGAACATATACTTCCTCCATCCTTCATTTCAAATATCATTTTATAAATTTTTATATATATCTAAGTTACTTTATTTGATGTTATTTTTTTATTAATTTTAATAATTAAATTATAATTATTTTATTTATATAAATATTTATAATTTTGAAATAATAAATAAAAATAAATATATAACTTTTTTATAATTAATTATTATTTGAAGATACACAATTATCATTATACTATATTTGATATGTAAAGTGGAGTATATTTGATATGTAAAGTGGAGTAGAGGGAGTATAATTAAAATTTGATAAAACATGATAGACTAGTGAAAGTTTCGTTTTTGTCCGCAAGCAAATCAATGCTCTTTAATACTATACCTCGTTTTTTAGAGTCCGCTACAGTCTTATGGTTTGAATCGGGGGTGTGGAGATAGAATATAGGTTTCGGATTCTGAAAATGCGAACTTGTTAATTGTGATTAAGGAGTTCGGGTTTCTGAAATGCGAACATGGTTCATAAATATCAAGTTCGTGTACACAGAACACGAACTTGTTAAAAAATATATAAATATTCATGTTCGTGTACATAGAATACGATCTTGTTAAAAAATATAGAAATATTTATATTTGTGTACACAGAACACGATCTTATTAAAAAATATATGAATATTCATGTTCGTGTATACAAAACACGATCTTGATAAAAAATAAAACAAGTTCGTGTTTACGTAAAACGATTTATGTAGGAATATATTAAAAATACGAAGCTCAGGTTCATAGAATGCGATCTTGCAAAAAATAAAAAATTCTGAGTTCGACTTCCGTGTTTACGATCTTGCAAATTATATAAAAATGGTAGAATTTTAATTATAATTTCTTGAGTGGATCCTATTTGGCTTTGCATTTAAGGTTAGAAAATTTAGAATGCTATAAATAAAGGGAGAAGAAATGATTTATGCACAAGAGTTCAAAAATAGATATTGTAATTGAAGTTAACTGGTGCACATGTGAGGCAACAGGTCCTGGAAAGTGGTTGGGAACAGCTAAAGAAAATTATTTTTTCTGTCTTATAATTTTTTATTTTAATTTTGTGACACCCCAAAATTAGTATAATACTACTCTAAATGTTTTGTAACATGCACTTATCAACAAGATCGGGTTTTACTTGTCCGATTTTGTAAGATTCCGGACCAATTAAAACAAGATCGTATTTTGATCATGCGATTTTGTTTTAAACTAAGTTCGGCCACCCAAAACCCGAACTTGTTTACTCATTTAATCATTGTGTAATCATTCTTAATGATTAAGATCGTGTAATCAAAACACGATTTTACATTTCCGTTTCTTAATCCAATTTTAATCACCTATTAATCACCACTAATTACCCGATTTAGGTGAAGTTCGGGTTTTCAGTCTCCGATCTCCTTATTTCTGTCTACGACACCTCATTTCTCACACATTCTGTCTACGTAACGAAAATAATTATTATTTATGTAATTAATTCTACAATACAAGTTTTTTTTTTGGCATGCTATAAGTAAAATGTATTTAAAGAATTTTTATCAACAAAATACTTTTTAACACTTTTCTAATTAAAATAAAATATCATATATTATAATTTAAATATTTTTTTTTCAAAAATATTTTGAATATATCTGATTAATTATATTATATCAAAAAAATTTAAAATAACATGTATTACGGGACAGTGAGAATAACTAAGTACGTACGTAGTACTATGTGTCGTAATGAATTGTCTTACCGCATTTGACTGTCTTTGTTCATTCATACTTATGAATTATGATCAAAGAAAACTCGTACAAGCTTATTTTCAGCACGTTCAAACTTGTAAATTAACTACACTTTCCCCTCGTCTAATTCTAATATGTGCATATATACTCTATATATACTATATCATATTTCTTGCTACAGACTTAAACTTGTGTTAATCTCTCTTTCATAAGCATAATAATTAATATCTCTTCTCTTGTGACACACGGAATCAATCCAATGGCCGAAGGAATCCTGATTCTCGATAGGGAACAACTGAAGGTTCTTTCCGATATTGTGTACCGTCAGGAAGTTTTAGCAATCCAAAACATCCAATTCAAATCCGAAAACGAGCGTGTCAAGTACTTGTATGATTGCAAATCTAATCATGAGACGGTGCTTAATCTCTTGGACGATGCTGCAAATTTGGAGGATCAGTTTAAGGCCGACGAGGTTAAATCCAAAATCGCGCATGAAATCGTCGAATATGTCAAAATTTGTTCCAATTTAGCCATCCAGACTGTGAGGAACTACACCGTACGAATTGAATATTTAAAGAAAATTAAAATATCTTCAAAAGACCTTGGCGATAAATTGGAAAATTTGTCTGAAAATGATGTGGATGCGGCTCGAGAACTAGCTGAGGAGGCGGCGATCAACCGGAATGCAGCGTTACAGTTTGCGAGAAAGAATCAGAGCCCGGCTTCCCGAGCATTTTCGAGACATCTCAAGGAATCTGGCGTAACCTTTGAAGAACTTGTGGCCAGGTACATTTCAATTATACATATATGCTAGATAGGATTTAGGATTAGTAATTTATTTTACCTAATTGCTAAATTTATCGAATCAAAATATATACTTTTTTTGGATCTGTCTATTAATGTTGATTTTTCTTTTCCTTTTTGAATAATATTTAACATAAATTTAAATTTATTTTATATTATATTATTAGAAAATAATTCTCTAATATATATTTAAATACTTTATTCTTATGAATTTTTTTGTTAACTTGTTGCTAAAATAATCAAATCAAAACACCATTTTTCTCCAATGAATTAGACCGAAATTGATAGCATTCTTTAATCTTGCAGATACAAGAACAGGCGATTTCCAAACCAGCCCTTCGAGGAATTGGAAGAATCCCAGCAATTTGAGGTAACAAATGAAATGAAATAGGAGTAGGAGTAGTACATGACAACGCTTTAATTTACAATTTTACATGAAATCAGGCTTACTATAAATTTAGTGTGATCAAATATATCTTCAAGATGAACTAACGTTCATAAGAGACTAAATAGAAAAAATAAATAAATGAATAAATGATATGGTCATTCTTACAAATAAATTGTAGGTGTATCAAGATATTATTGAGGCATCTGGTCGCGGAAGAATACTCGCGAACAGGGCCGCAATGGCTTTAGGTGTAGGAGGCATAGCCGTGCTCCTCTTCACTGCAGGCATGATGGTGTGGGATATATTTTCGTTGGAACATCCTATTCAAACAGCTGTACGGGACGCAGTCACGACAGCCGCATCAATTGAAGGGGCCGTGCTTGGTGAAATTGTCGGAACAGCCGTTGCCAATATGGCCGGAGCCAATGCTATATTTGCGACACTAGCTGGAATCGCGACAGGATTTGTCGGAGCTTTCATTGTCGGATCCTTTGTTGGCTGGCTGCTTGACTTAATTTTTGGCTCCGGCGGTCGGAAAACTTTGTCTACTGATGACCACGTAGCCTATGTCGCCATAATGCCGGACGGTCAGGCTCTGGCACGACAAATCGCACATGGATGAAAGTAACAAGTTAGTTAAGCTATAATATGAATTAAGGAATAAAGGATGGCAATTAAGATGTTTGCTTAATAATTATCTACCAAGAATAACCCATATATATGATTTTCTTGTCTTGACAATCAGATTATTGGGTTGTATTGCAGTACCGATTTGATGAGTAAATTTATGCATATTGTAATGTTATGTGATGACTAAAATAATAAGATTGATATTCTCGGATTGTGTATCGTCATCTCACAATTGCCTCCAAAACTTCGCTCTTGTGGAACAGTTTTGCTGAACAAGTAGTTTTAATAGCCAAAATTGCTTCTGGTTGTAACTCCAAATGGACTATATATTCTAACTTGTAAGACTAATTAACGTACGTGACTTGTAGAAAATGAAAAAACAAGAAAAACTGTATGATTTGAAAATTATCCATTAGGGTTGTTAATCACTAGTAAAAAAACTGAATTCATATTCATACTTGATTATTTATTTCCGCTAAGAGTGTAAAGAATCCGTTATATCATAAGGATCTAAAAGTGAAGAAAGTTTCCTATTAAGGACTTAACCATAGGTTCTTTATTTCTGCCAAAAGAGGGCTTTTTTATTCCAACATTGAATTTCTCAATTGATGCTTTTATGTTGTTCCTTGAATCAATACGAGTCTGGCCATGCTTTTGATTCTTCAAGTCGTCAAGTTTCACGACTTTTGGAGTATTCAGCATTTGGTCCTCATTGTCAAGTTCTGTTGCACTAGTGTCCTTCTCTCAATTGTTTTTACAACATTCAGGATCGTCTACTACAAGGTACAAGCTTCATTTTCAACCTTATAGTATCGTGCGTAGTGATGTCAACCCGATTCCCGCAAAATCCCGTCTCGAAAAATACCCATCAACCGATTTTTGATGGGGAATGGGGCAAGCTAGCGACAAAATATTCCCGATTGAAGATTGAGGCGGAGAAACGAGTATGCCGCTCTCCGCTGGGAATTTCCGAACCCATTTAAATTATATAAATTATTTAAATAACATTTAGATTGACGTTAATTTATATTATTATTTCATTAGCGAACGAACAATTGGAAATTTATTTAGATTGATGTTAACAATTCACATTATATTATTGAGTCATAATTATATTATAAATCTGTAGATCATTTCATTTATATATTTTTTATATAAAAATATTAAATATTCATCATTAAATGATATTTTAAAATATATTATGTAATTTGGAGTTTTATTATATAAATTTACATATTCCTCCTATATTTTGCCACCACCACCACTATATGATACCTCTTCTTTTTTTGTTGTTAGTTTTTCGTAAGAAAAATATTCTAATCAAAATTTAATAATGGGAAATTGGGGATCCGATGGGGTATCCTCGCGGGAAATGGGTTTGGGGAGCGTAAAAAGTTCCTCCCCGAATGGGGAATGATTGGAGCATCCATCCCAGACATTCTTATGCTCTTCATGTTGATTTCAATAGCAATTTATGATCGCATACTTATCGCCTTTGTAAGAAGGTTCACACGAATTCCAAAAGAAATTCGATCTCTTCAACGAATTGGTGTGGGATTACTACTTTCTGCGATTTCAATAGGAATAGCTGGAATTATAGAAACATGCCGTAAAAAAGTTGTCATAGAGCACAATATTGTTAATTCCACCGAAGCTTTGCCCATTAACTTGTTGTGGCTCTCATTTCAATGCACAATATTTGGGTTTGCAGATATGTTTGCGGTAGTAGGTCTACTAGACTCTCTATACTCTGAGAGCTCATCTGCGATGAGAGCCTTTGTCACAACCATATCTTGATTGTCGTTGAGATTGGGATATTTTATGATCTCCATTATGATACATGTGGTGAATAAGGCTAGCGGTGGATGGTTGGCTAGCAACAACCTGAATAGAAACAAGCTGAATTATTTCTACGAGCTTTTAACTGGAATGGGTGTCGTAAACTTTTTTTTCTTGACTTGTGTCTCTCGGGTATGAGTGTAAAAAAGTGGATGATAAAAAAATGGAATATTCTAGTGCTATGTACGTAAAGGACAAAGTAGAAATGGATACGATATAGCTAGTGAGTGGTCTTACAAAATCGAACATTTTGTATAATTTTTAAAAATTTCTTCTACCTTATTATGAACGTAAAAGTTTATTTATTTTAAATCACTCGATACTCAAAATGAATAGTTTAGTTTGTCATATCATTATGTTATTGCTAAAAATTTCATGCTATTTTTATTGTGGTGTTATCCACTGCATAAAAATTAATTCATTTGTAATAATAAAATCATAAAAGTTTTTTCACTGAAAATTCTTACAATTATAAAAATTTGGCTTTTTTAAATTGTGTTAAGAAAAGCTCAATTTTTTTGAAATATTAAGAACTCTGAATATCGGTTTATGTTTATGATGTTTTCGAAGTTCTCTACATATTATCGAATTATGTTTTTAGCCGGTTTTGTAATTTATTGAATTAGGTAATGAAAAATATTTATTCGTAAGCATAATTAATAGCTATGCAATAGTTATTTTCTGAAAAAAATTATTTTCTGGTACATATATATCTAGCTTGGCTGCCTCAAAAACTGTTTAGTCATTAGCCTAAATTTTGATGAAAAATTAAAGTAAAACATTGATGATGGAAAATAGATGGAAAAAAATTTCCTCCCTAGCTAAAACAAACTAAAAAGTTTTCTTTGAATTTCAAATATGATCATATAACTGCGTGAAAAACTTAAAAAAAAAATGTTCTTAAACTTAGGTTTTTTGTCAGATGTGATCTATTTAGAACTCTAATGTCAAATATGGCAACTGCACGCGAAATGCCGGAGACAAATATGTTTTAGGAATTAGAGATTTCTTCGGATATGATCATGAACTGCCTGAATGAGAAGCTGGATGGGGGAATTTTTTGAAGGCTGAAAATGAAGCTCGTACCTTGTAGTAGACAAGACTGAAGGTTGTAAGAAAATTGGAGAGAAGGACACTAGCTTGTGTATCAAAACTTGACAATGAGGACCAGATGCTGAATACTGAAACTTGACGAATTGAAGAATTGAAAGCATGGCTAGACTCGTAATGATTCAAGGAAAACATCAATTATGAGAAATTCAAAGCTGGAATCGAAAAGCCCCCTTCTGGCAGAAAGACAAAAACTATAGTTAAATCCTTAATCTGAAACTTGACGAATTGTTTTGATTATTTGCTGTAATTAAATCCTTAATGTCCTAAATTATTTCCTGCTCAACAAAAAAGTAAATGCTCAGTTGATCATTCTTGTTGAAATTTGGATATGGAACACACAATTGATTGAAAGAAACTAGCTTGTTATTGATTTCAACTAAAGATTACAATGCTATTGTTGCTATATTTATACTACAAGTTCTATCCTAATGGAAAACAATTAAAGAAAGAAATTATATACTATAAGTCTAATCCAAACCCATACTTGTGATTGCAATCATCTCCATGCTTAGGAGAAGGGAGACCATGCTTAGAGTGGTGGATATGTCACAAGTATGGTGGTGATTGCAAGTGAGTGATTGTTGCTTGCAGAGGAAGCAACCAGTTGAAGAAGAAGACTGTTGCTTGCTGGACAAGCAACTGAAGCTGTGAGATTGACTGGACTGCAGTGGGCCGAGCAGTAGACATGAACGGACTGGGCCGAGGAGAGCGCGAGGCCCATCACCAACACACAGCTGAGACAGAGAGCAGAGTGAGCCAAACAGAGCAGAGATGCATCGCAGCCCAACAGAGATACGAAGCCCAACAGAGGAGTGACTGAAGCTGACTTGAACCTGACTTGGGCCGTGACTGAAGGGATGAGCGAACTGGGCCGGCACGCATGAGGAAGCCTCTGGGCCGAGTGTGACGCGAAGCCCAGCAGCAGAGGAAGGAAGCTGCTTTGCACAGAAACGCTGTCGTTTAGTCGCAGCCTGTATGCACAAAACGCAAAGATTCATGCCGTTTTGTCTTCTCCCTTTGTAAAGCAAAGACGACGTCGTCTTGTGCAAAGGAAGATAGAGGGAAGACACAAAAGAAAATAGGTTTTTGTCAGATGTGATCTTTTTAGAAGTATCAGGACTGACTTTTCAGACACGTGTAGAGGTTGGAGTTTGAGTAGTGATTGTTAGAGGGTGAGTAAGAGTTATGGTTGCTTCAATTTCTATCCTAATAATTATTAAAATTCAATTTTCTTAATCTCCTACTCATCTTATGGATTCCTTCTCGAACCTCCACCAAAAGTAACAAACTATTGCAAAATTTGCATGAGGTTGTCAGTAAAGGCAGAGAGTAGTTCTTCACAACATTATATATGTTCGACGTGGAAACACAAAATGCATGAATTGAATTCAACAACTGCCATTGAAATTGGCCATATATAAGTTAAGTTCTCCCACTCGAGGAGAAAAAACTAAGCCTTGAAAAATTTCTAATTAATTATATCTATCAGAAAATTACATAATATTAATCGCAATGTCGTCCTCTGATGATGCAGCAGAACCTAATCTTGTGGCTTACAGGAAACTGGTAACGGTCAACTTCAAGGATACTATCTATACGGTCGAGTCAGAGAGCCAAGACGATACGATTTTTATACTCAAGGGTCTCTACATGGTCAGGAAAGGTATCCGAACCCCAGCGCCTCAGTATGATTTCAGCTACATTGGCCAGATGATGGATGACGACCAACTCCTAAGCAAATTCGATACCTGTAGGGAAATTCCACTCGTCGCCGTGCTGAAAGTTCCCGTTATTGCCGAAAAGGAGGACGGTCTCCACCGTTTGATCTGGGCTAGTGAAACGGATTCTGTCGCGAAGCTCAAGGAAAGTCTTATCGCCGCTGAAGCCAATTTCTGCCCTCCTGAGTTTGACCTCCAATTTCCAAAGGGAACTTATCTTGAAAATGACACTACTCTTTCTGCCGCCGGAATGACTCCTGCCGCCACACACAAGGTGGTGGCCAACCGTGTTTACATTGTGAAGCCCAGAGAGATTGACTCTCCATGAGTTAAGAAGAAGAAAAACCTTATCGGTCCGATACAAACTCGCTTTTCAATTTAGTCCTTAATTAGTGTTACCGATAAATCCAATAAGGTCCTTTGGACCATTAGGAAACGTTGTAAGGTCTTATTAGGCCATTAGGAAACATTGTAAGGTCCTTTTGGGCCATTAGGAAATCAAGTAAGGTCATTCAGGCCATTAGGGAAGAAAGAATGAGATGAGCATTTGAGTGCATTGCACAACAAAGTGTCCATCCATCATTTGAATAAAGTTTTGTTCTATTTTATCATATAATGGTCTTTGCTTGTACATGGATTTGACCTCTCGAATTAATGAAGTCGATATATTTGGTCTCTCGAACCGAAACAAATGGGTCGAAATTGATTTGATTATATCAAAACTGGCCAATAGTCTGTTTGGTATTGTAGACAGAGAAATTTTGTTAAATCACCATTTTTCCGTTCTTCAAATAGCATGTACAATAGGACCTAACTTAGATTTATCCATGCTTTCCTCAATCGATCCATCTGGTCCTGATTTCGAGTAGACAGCTCCCTTATACAGGCAATTGTCTCTTTCGTGACTGAAATATTGTTCGAGACCTCGCAACACAATGCACAATTTCTTTGTTCTGCATGGCGAGAAACAACAAGGTTCTGTTCCGGTATTACTTTGACGGTACCGGCAGTTTCCTTTTCGATTGTCCAAGATGGTTTAGACGACCACTTACGAGAAATCAATGGTTTCTTCTTTTGTTTATTGATCTTCAATGCCGTGAAATGTGGAGCCCAGTGTTTATTTTGCTCTTCTTGAGTCTTGAATCGATATATCCACAACAAGGGCATCGATGAGGCATATCGGAGTATAACGATCGGATTACAGATTCGTAGACTTTTAGTTTAGCCATGTCGAAATCTAAACCCTAGAGGAGTCTCTTCTTCTTTTTCCTTCTCCTTCTCTTTAGGGGTTATATTTTTGTGACGATGATTGATCCCCGAGAGAATTGAGATAGGCTAATGGCAACAATCTGACTGCCAGACAATCTGAATTTCCTAAACTTTGGTGATGAGTATCAAAACCTTTGATTTAAAATAAATTACGGAGTGATTAAGAAATGGCCTAAAAGGCTAAAGTCTAGCCCGCAACTGCTAACTTCGATTTTCTTCTTCACTCCTCAGTTTCTTCTTGCCGATTCATTTCACATCTTGTTAGATTTAAACTGAATATCAATTAGAAGTGAAAAATTTCCAGTCGTTAGAACTTATGTCTACCGAGAGTCAAAACAAAAAAGGATCGTACTGAAATTAGTTTTGTAAAACTTTAAAAAGATGTGTTTGTCATAGACTAATTGATACACTTTAGTTAGAACATGAACAACTAATTAACCACAAAATTATTAACACATTCTTAGGATTATGATTCATCCAACCTCAAATTCGCCACACCCTGTACACAAAAACCTGAAACAAGAATGTAACATGTTACATACGTAAATCTGACAAAAGGAAGAACACGAGGCAGCTTTGTTCTTGACTTTTCCCCAGAATGTCACGAAGCAACTCTGGTTTCTATTGGCTAGGATCGCCGTTGATTGGAGATAGGCCGACGCTGCTCGCTTCACAAGTTGATTCTTGATCGTAATATGAGAGGAGTCAAATTCATTGTTGTTCCAATCTTGATTCATCGAGAATTGATGAGACGAACTCCAAATGATGTCTTTCAAACTCGTGTAGGCGAGATCGTCATCATGGTTGATCACGTTGACTCCCGGTAATCCTAGAGAGATCAAAGAGCTTCTACATAATTTTGAGGGAAATTTTGGGAGTGCTAGGAGATGATCTGTGTCCTCGTCCATAGTTAAAATCCATTAGAGAATTGTAATATGGGCTAGGTTTATTGTTAGTGATAAAAATGATGGAATGGATGAGTGAGATAGAGTTTTGTTTTTATCATGTGGTGCGTCATTATGTTAGGATATTTTCAAGGAAATCCTTTGATATAGGAAAATGACTCGGACATTCTAGTTACAGTCTTCTTCCTTTTCCTCTTTCATTGAATTCCAATTCCACCTCAGATAAAAGAAAATGGAGTGAAAAAATTTACAAAAAATATGCCTTTCTCGATGAAACGCCTAGACTATTTGATCACGCCCTTCTTCATTAATTACAAAAGTGCAATAATTAAATTATTTGGGTTCATTTTTTAATACAAAATTAGCAGTAACTAGTAAGATTGATTTACTAAAATCATGTGCGTCATTGTATTTAAACAAGATGATTCAAATTAGTTAAAATAAAACTTTCTCCATTGTCTTTAAGCAGGGTTAAACCAAAATTCCCTTACTACAAAAGATGCTAATAAACAAATGAATTCGAATCTCTAGAGAAAATTAGAAACAAATCAAAAATCCAACCATTTGGTGTAGTAAACACAAGTGTTGGGAGAGATTATGCCGTCAGGAGTACAACGAGATATTTGTATACATACTCCACATGGAATGGAAGCCATGGCTCCGATCACTGGTTCGCTTCTTTTCTTCAAAACAGTTTTATAGCACGTTTTCCCAACCGGAATAGACGAAAACTCCCCGGAACCGTTACTCTTCACCTCCAATATCACATTATCCAAAACCAAAGCTTTCAATATCTCTTCCACTTGCTTCTTGGCCAAGGTAACGTTGCAAACCTGGCTCCTATTGATTCCATCCACAATTTCCTCTAAAGTTGCAACTTTCAGCTTACGCATGATCTGAGGGAAAACCTTTTCTTTCAGGTCCGTTATTAGGTCCATGTCGAGGCTGCCGTCTGTGTACCATGCCCCTCCGGTGAGTTCATCCGACGGCTCGAACTCGACCGCCATGTAGTGTTTCCCTTTCTTTTCAAAGTGTGTCACCTCCTTTATGAGTTTATTAGATAAAAGTGACTGGATAGGTTTTTTGACTACGTTGCCGGAAAGCTTTGCTTCTCGGTTGAGGTCTCTTGCCCAGATTCCATTGTTTTCCTTGCTCCGGATTATATTATACAGAGTTTGTTCATGCCCTGTTAGTGAATCAGATGTGACCTCTGAATCTGATCGTTTTCGTTTCCCTTGAGATCGACTCATTCTACAAAAAAAAAAAAGAAAAAAAAAAAAAACCCAAATTCCAAAATCATTGCTGAGAATACGATATACAGGTTAAGGAGAATGAAAATTCCTAACCCTAAAAATCGCAAATTGAAATTTCTAAATCAAAATTGATGATCGAATTTCTAAACCCTACCAGCCCCGTGTGAGAGAGACAGATTTTTACCTGAAGACGACGGAGCAGCTAAAGGCGGCCGGAGTTGGAGACTGCTGTCAGTTTGATTGGACTCGAGAGAAGAGATGACGGCGAAGCGATCTTCCTTTTAAAGGTTACTGACTCTGACTCAACTCTTCCGGTCCTTGTAGTTTTATCGATTTGAGTACTTGGCCCTTATTCTTCTGAATCGGATACAAATAGTCCCACTTGTTAGTATAAGTTTCTCTGAGGGTTTTCTATCTCGATTTTTCTGTAACCCCTTTGATTGTATCCAATGTGTTGGATATTTTCATATTGCTTTCTTTGTACTTCTGAGATTAGTCCTTGAGAACGACGAATTCAAATCGTGGTTGTCATAATAGAAAACAAAAAATGGAGAAATTATGGAGCACTAAACTAAAAGTTGACTAGAAAAAACCTAATATATGTACAATCTTGTGTACAAGAATAAGATCAGAAACAATTTTTGGTACATTAATCATCGATAATTTCTAGATCTTCTGTGCTGTTGAATGACTAAAACGGAGCCATGAACATCAAAATCTACCGAGGCCAAAAGATCCCCAACCGTGCCTAATTCAGGACACTCTTCCCAATCACTCATACCGGTAGTCATCGGCGAATAATTCCTTCCCCCTTTCCCAACAATGTACAATGAATACGTGTCCCCCACATCTCTCAAAGCCGCTGCCGTCTCCGTCCCGTCGTGGACGTGCTTTTCGATATATCCGACAAGTCCCGTTGATACATACCTACCATAGAATTCGTCCATAAAGCAATTATCCAACTCCGTTTCACTCTCTTGGGTAGATATTGCCATTAAGACTTCATCCTTATTACTTTGTGAATACGACGACGATGACGATTTCGCGGTTTCGCCGGTATTCATTGTGGGAGTTTGTTCCTTGCTTGACAAAGACGGTAGGAATCTAATCACCGTTAAATTTAACCGAGAATGATCCGCGATTCGCTTACTACAAGCTAAGGCCTCTCTATCATCGGGCCCTCCGAAAAATAAAGCCGCCACGTGTTGTACTAAATCCGTTGCGTGCGGTTGTTGGAATCCGGTGTGCCACCGGTCAACCAGGATCCCGACCGAGCAAGGCGCGTGTCGTAAAACCTTAGAATTCGTCGTCCTAATCGATTCTTTTGTCGTCTCTAGCCTCCCGTCGATTCGTTGATGTTTATGAAACGGTAGAAATATGATCGATAGCCTCAAATCCTCCGCACTATTACATACATCCTCATACAATGCCTCGGCGCTCGACACCAGTTTCGCCCGGCGAACGGCGTTTTTCGTGTCCAACGTATAATGATCAACGACTTCGTTGATTTCCATCACGTCGTTGCCGCCGAAATCTTCTTCGTCACTGAATTGGTCCTTATCTTCGAGCTGGTTGTACAATAAATTTTTTGTTTTGCGGCGTTTCGGGAGCTCGACTAGATGGACTAAGTAAGGTGTGATCGGAGCAACCTGAGAGCCGGTTAATGCCGATATTAGGTTAACGGCGCCGTTAACGTTTCGCGCTCCATAGACGCAAGCCATCATTCGGAGCTCAGTCTCGAGATCGTGCATTTCCAGAGAAGTCTGACTGTGACAAAAGAACTTCTCTTCCCTTTTCATTATGTAAGCAGCTGTTGGCCCAGTTATTATCGTGTTAATAACTATTATTACCACGAACAAGCTACGAATTTCTGGGCCCCACCATGTCTGTATTTACAAATCAGATTAAAGAAATTAATCATTTATTTCCTAAGGCAAGTTTGTTATTTTCAAAAGTTGGGAAATAAAAATTTTACAAGAGCTAGTTATTTTTTTTCTTTGAACATTCCTAATATAATTCTACGGTTCTACCCGTAAATCACAATGATCGCTCTGCAGGAGTCGAGCATCCAGCCTCCCAAATGAATAAATACCAAATCATTAGGCTATTACTCTGGTTTGGAGCAGAGTTACTTTTTAAAAGTTATCGTTTCAAGTAATTTTTACTTTAAGAGAAAAAGAGGCATTGTCTTAATTACCAGGCTTTCGGCGGTTGAATTATTCTGTATGAGCAAAAGATCGGCATGTCCTTTCAGATTAAGAATGGCGGCTAGGAAAATGGCCTCGGTCTGTAGCATCTTCAAATAATGGCAAGCAGCGAGAGTCCCAATTATCTTTCCACTTATGCTTAACAAGATCATAACCATAATCACAATTCCTTCCTTAAGATCGACTCTACTTATATCGAACTGGAACCCCGCATAGCCGAAATAAATCGGAAGGATGAAGTTGTGAACTGAGTAGCTTAGTTTCTGCAACAATGTCCTAGTAGTTTTGCCTTCTCTAGGAAATGTAATTCCCATGATAAAATAGAAAAGCGTGGAATTAAAGCCACCATTTTCAATGAACATGGACATACCTACAATGACAACCAGAAATAGCAAAACCTCGGCATTCGAGATGTACTTTTTGGCTCGATTCCGTCGATTGATCCAGTATGCTGCATAGTGGTTTGCAATAATCAGAAGTACGGTGTAGAATAGGTATGAAAGTGATACGCTAAATCTGCTTCCTTTCGTGGTAGCGTAGAAAACGGAGTAAAACATGATACAAGACATTTCATTTATTAGAGAAGCGCCAATTGCCAATCTGCCTATATCTGAAGTCTCGAATTTCAATTCTGCAGCCAGACGAATTGCGACAGGCGATGCTGAGTTTGCTAGGATCACCATCACGACTATGTAGAATCCTGGCTTGTTATCTACAATTCCTAGCTGATGTATGAGGTAAAAAGATACCGACGCTCCGAAAACTGCACATACGAATATTCCACCGTATGCTACGGTGCTTGCTCTACCGAAATTTCGCCACATATACATAAAGTCTGTCTCTAGGCCAATCAAGAACATGAAAATTACCCGGCAGAGGAAGTCGGAAAGTTGAAAGTAGTCTTTAGAAGAGTCTTGCAAGAAGAAGGATCTGACAGTTTCGATTCGGGACAGCAACATGGGGCCTAGAACCAATCCTGCCTGTTAATATACAAAACAAAAAAGAAAAAGAAAGCATGAATTTTTTTTCTTAGTGTTCTTTATATGTTTAATCATGTTCGAGCAACTGATAGGCACATAATGTGGGCGTTAAGGGACCCGAATCATTTAGCACTTTGGTGTGAAAAATAATTTAGCATAATGATCAAAATGATTGGAAAATTTATAGGAAATGATCCTTACAAGAATTTGTGCAATGGGTCCTGGTTGTCCTAGAGGCTTTAGGATTAGATGGAAGATTTGAGATATAACGAGAATGCCAGACATTTGCATTACCGTAGTAACGACAGGATTGAAATGATCTCCCTCAGTGCATAGAAACTGTGTCGAGGTAAAATCCATTATAAATTGAAAGAAGAAGAAGAAGAAGAAGAAGAAATTTCCTGGAAAAAAAAGTTTTTGATTTCTAGAAAAGCTAGAGAATAAGGTGTGCCTCCGAAGCAAGAGAGATGGAAGCTAGCTAGCATGCAATTGGTGGTTCGATTAATGTGGTCATTTCTTTTCCACCTTCAATTTCTCTCTCTATCTTCAATCTTTTTCCTAATGGAGGAGCAATCTTTCCGGAAATTTATTAGACAAATTGTTTTTTTTCTTTCCACTTTTTATATGATTTTTATTTTTTTTTATATGAGTTTTAGGACTTAAGAAATGAATAAGAATAATTTTTATTTTTTTGAAAATGGGCATGCCACAATATATTAGATAGCGTCTAAATGGACTTGCGAAGCAATGTTACAAGGCAGTGAATTAAATGTGAAACAAACTAGAGATAGGTTTGAACTAGTTGCAGCTAAGAGGTGGGCCGCTTTATTGCCATCTCTTTTCACGAAATTAAATAAATAGAGATTAAACTTGCGTGCTACTTCCTTAATGTCCTCAATAAGTAATCCACAGTTTGTCGAGCTCTTCCTCCACATCTTCAATTCCTGGATTAAAGTCAGGCAATCCCCTTCAAGAATGACACTTCTAACATCCATACTTGCTGCCCATGAAAGCGCCTAAGACGCAGCCACAGCTTCAGCCTGCCAAGCATCCTCAGCAGGCCCCAATTTCCCTGAGACAGCATGAATCACCTTTCCACATGAATCCCTCGCAGTGAACCCGAACTTGTTGCACTTCGAACCATAAACAAAGGAAGCATCAAATTTCACTTTGATGATACCAGCCTCAGGGGCCTCCCATCGTGTTGCTGGCCTATCCACAATGCCCATACTCTGTTGGTTCTGGCTCATGGTCAGCAACCTGTTTTCCTGTATCCAAAATCGGACCTCTTCAGCTGCCACCACTCCTCTAGCACATACCGACTCAAAGATTGTCTTATTCCTATTACACCGGATTTTCCAGGCTACCCCAATAAAGATGCTGAGATGATCAGCTGATAGCATAAGAAATATACCGTTCAACCAGCAAATTAAATTGTTATGACCAGTACTACAAACTGCAGACATATTCAGCCAATTCCATACCGAACCAGCCCAACAACAATCCCTAATAACATGCAGAATGGACTCCTCCATATCATAACAAACTTCACAGTGAGTTGGTAAGGACATACCTCTACGATTTAGGTTGTCCCGAGTCCCGAGCAGGCCCACGCAAAGAATTTCACAGTTGGTGGTAATTTCAGCTTCCAAAGTGTTTCCTAGTGTTGAAACCCAGCATATGACGCTGGTTGCTCGATCTCCATTATCATATCCTTAGCAACATAATAGCCAGACTTGACCGAGTATTGTCCGTCCTTTGCAGCACACCAAATCAATGTATCATGATTATCGGCCTTACCAATTGGGGTATTTGCGATTGCCTCAGCCACTGAGGAGGGGAAAAGTTCGGACAGCAGGCCTTGTTTCCATTTCCGAGATTGATAATCAAAGAGGTTGTGGACTCGAAGATTCATATCCCCTTGCATGCCATACGGAATCCTATAATCAGGTATATTTTTAATCCACCTATCCTGATACACAAGCACATCAGAACCGTTCCCAATCCTCCGTCATCCTCCAGTCAGCAACCCATTAGCCATTTGAATCGAAGTGTGTCAAACCGATCGAATTGATAGTTTCATTTGATTTGATCATGTTTACGATTCTAAGATATAATTTGAGTTTAATTTAGGTTGAGATCGATTTGTTTTTTGTATAGAATTGATCGATTCGTAATCAAAACTCTTCTGTCGGCTCAAGAAAATAAATTTAGATTGAATCAAATATGATTCGAGAGGATGATTTAAAGTGGAACCAAGTTTTTTGGTTCTACTTCTACGTTTGACCGATTCCGTACTATGTTTGACTCAAGTCAAGTCAATGCTCAAACAATTTATAAATTTTCCATGACATGTGCTGTCTTCAAGCAAAAGGCATTGATCGATTAAAAACTTTTATTTCTCTCAGACAATGACACGTGCACCTGCCTCCTTTCTCGAGCAAGTGTCACTAGATATGACCACGGTCATGGAACCGACGGGTCAAGATCCGGTTTCGAAAATAAAATCCGAATCCATATTTTTTTAATTAACGGTTTTAAACTACCCAAAAAGAGATAATCCTCTTTCAATCCTTATGATTCTGGTCGATTTCTTGACTTCTAAGATAATAGTCACTCGAATATCCAGTAGATCATCAGACTTTGATTAAAAATTATATAGAATAATCAAAATCAAATTAGAGCCGCTTACACTAAAACCGCCCACAGCGACAGATACGAATACAATTTGGAAACAACCGATCACGACTAATACTAATCTATTAAATTTTGATTTAAATTATTTGTAAGAGATTTTTTTTTTTTTTTATGTCTCATATATAATGAGCTATGCATCCCGTTGCTCCAAAAATCAAATTTATAATTTTTGAAAAAAAAAATGTCTTAATCATTGAGTCACGCTTTATTTTTATTTTTAAAAAAATCTTTCTAAAAGAAATATTTCTAAGAGATTTCATGAAGAGATGTTTATGACTTTATTACAATTAGTGAAATCAGTTAGATTCTCTATTAATGTACATACAAAAGTAAAATATATTTACAATATCTAGTTGTCGTCCTAGAAATATGAATAATTTTTTTTAATATACAATAATTGGATAATATATAACAATACTACTATTTCTTTGTTAAAACGAGAAAATAACGGAATAATTAAAGTCTTTCAAAAAAAATTGAATAATTAAAGTCTGGCTTCTTTTAAAGCGGCAAGTGATTTGGCATGGAATTTCGCGAACAAGCCTCAGCTTTACTATTACGATTTGGTTAACAATCATGATACAACCACAATCACTATTTTCCTTATTCTCCACAAATTTCTACTTTGGCTAATAAAAATTCTTAAATTAATAATTTTATCGGTCCAAAAATACTATTTCATGCAAATAAAATAGTAAATATATATATTTACTAATTTATCACTAATTATTAATTTTATAATTTTCAAATTTTAAATCACCACATATACAGATAAAATAATAAAATTTTATATTAATTTTATAAAAAGACAAGTATATTGAAATTTGTGAAAAAATAATTTTGAACAAATAAAATAGGATGGAAAGAGTACTTAATTAATATAATATATCTTTTTGATATATATATATTGGATTGGGAAGTCGAGGTTCATTCAATTAAAACATCCGATCGGACTACATCCACTATCATAGGAGGCACCTCACAGAGAAAAACAAGTAAAAATTGACGAGAAAATAATGTTTAGTTTTGTTAGATAATGAGCTAGCTGATTGCCTCCCTATTTATCGATGGAAAAGGACAAATATCAATAAAAGAAGTCAAAGTCGTTTCGTGGTTTGCGGATGTTCGAACATGCTCCAAACAGTCTTAAAATTTGTCTTTTTTCCATTTTTATTAAAAAAATACGTCTTTTGAGACTGTTTTGAGCATGCTCGAACATCTGCAAACCACGAAACGAACGGACCTTAAGTATAGCCCTCCAAGTAGCTAGTACTTCAGCATGTAAAGCGTCGTGAAACTCTCGTACGAGACTGCAGACCATAAATCAACAGCAGACAATCCTCTTTCTATTCTATTTCAGAGATGCATCCTCAAAGTATAGCCCTCCAGGCTCCAAGTAGCTAGTACTTCAGCATGTAAAGCATCTTCTACACTACTGATGAAGTCATTCTCAACTTGAATCAATCTTCCAAGGTCATCTCTTGCCGCAAAACCAGAGCTATTGTGGCTAAGTTTTGAAAAATAACTAGATTTAATGCTTGAGTTTCGTAACAAAATGATCTTCATTTATACCATTTTATAGTAAATTATTAGGTAGAAACTTCCTCGCACATATATTGTTGAAATTTAATGTGCGATTCATTGATCACCAACCATGATCATGTAGCATATAGGATATATATATATATATAATCGCATGAAATAAATTCGGGTCATATGATTTGACATAGTCACGATTTAAAAGGGAAGAAATGTGCAAATCTTGCAACTTTTCTTCCTTAACTTTTCTTCTTCTTCTCACATGATGTATATTCTCTGCTCGAATATCGAATTTTATCTCTTTATTGACTCACGCACGTGATTGCATGAAAAAAAAAATCTCCTTCGTTCCTTGTTATGAGGAAATTTATCTTTGGCAATTCCTCGGGTGCACTTGTCTTCTACTCGTCTGTCCGTTTTGGCATTCGTAATCAATCGTCACTACCGTACATTCCAGCTGGCCATTTCCCTGTCGATGTGGTCGGCTCTGATCATCAGACAGAAAAAAAGTTTATCGTAAGTATCGAGTTGCTGCAACACTCGATCTTCGTTGAGAGGTCTGCTGAAGGATACGATTATCATCAGAGATGTACGTGTGTTGAGGATTCCGATGGACGTTGACGTTTTTAAGAGAGTCCTTGAATATCTCCATCTCAGTAGAGACCTCAATCTTCGTCGTTTTTAGAGCCTAATAAAAATAAAAGTTATACATATAGTGTGTACTAATGGAAACAAATTATTCAATCCAAATTTGATAACTTAACCTAAAATCACAGGATTATTACTTTCTTTTTTTATTTTAATAAAATTTATAATATTTTATATAACATAATTTTTATACTAAGATGTATAAATATGTTATCTTAACGTTCATCTTGGAAGATTGTAACTTGGCCTTTTGTTATTGCTTTGTTGGAAAAAACGAATTGAAGAAAAAGGAAAAAAAAAAATATATATATATATATATAATGAAATTAATTAGTTTAATCTGAGCTGGCCCATACCATGGGTAATAATTTTTGCGCATATAACTGCTACGGAATACAAAAATGGAAAAGCCAGGCTATCCAACAAGAACCAATTAATTTTGCCCATTCAAATCAGGTTTAAACTGACTGTTTTTTTTTATTATTTATTTATAATATCAGTTTATGGAAATATTGTGTCATGTACTTAAAGGTCGGTTGGATTTATCTTGTCTTATATCTTCATAATTACTATTTTCATCTCAAAATAGATGTAAATTTTTCAATATAATTTACATCTATTTTGGGACGGAAGGAGTATTAACCTATATACTATCATTATTCATTTCAAATTAATAGTATTAATTAATAACTAACTACGTACATAATTCAAATCACATTTGCTTGAATCAAGAAAAGAGAGGATGTTCAAATCTATCTATCCATGTAAGGATGCATGCATGGGGACATAGTAGCAATATTGGAATTAAGTATTTATTGACCATGAATCAGCAATTTGTAATTTGGATCGGGTTAAGCGAAGTGTCGGCCTGTGAGTTCATAACCCGATATCAGCTTAGTGAATAAAAGATCGCTACATGGAGAAGTCGGGGGTTGGGGGTTCATATTATTTTCCCATGGAAGAGATTCTCCATCAAACAAATAAGCGGTTCAATTAACGGATAATCGATGACACGAGAGCTTTATTAACGATAGGTACTTTTAATATAGTAACGTTTTAAAGTTAATATATCAAGTTGTGGGCGAACTATGAACTTGATATTTGGCTCCTTGATGTTCGTAAATTTTATTTTTATTATTAAAATGGAAACTTTTACTTGCCATTGATTGATTTGCTTGCGTAGAGTGAGATTCAGTGAGGGATTTAACCGTCTCAATTAATTCTCAACATATTTGATTCGAAACGATTAAGATCTTTCTTCAAGTGGAATAGAATCCCATATAGAAAATAAAAATAAATAATTAAGATGAATAAAATTGTACTTGCACCGGGGCGTTACTAGCCTAGCCTAGGTATCGAGAATTCGAGATGTCTAGCGTTTTCTAAGTTCAAGTATTCATATGCAAGTTTTAAATATTTAGGTGGCAGACTGTAAAGTTGAGAAAGTTTAAGTACTTAAGTGGTATTATCCCGAAGAATAAGTAAGGTAAGGGCAGAGAAAAGTGAGGTGGAGTGTGTGAGAATGTGTGTTAAACGGCGCTATGTCTGCCCTTTCCCGATAAGGCCGCTAATTTGCTTCACTTACAGGATATTTATAAAATGTAATTAACCTCCCAATCTCTCTCTCTCTCTCCATTTTAGTTCATCTCTTCTAGCCCTAAAAAGCTAGGACCTTTTGGTAGGTGTTTTTTGGTTGATTTGAAGTGAGTTTAATCCTTATGTTTTAGTTATGACATCCAGTTAATCAGAGAAACAACAATTAAGAAGGAATTATCTTCCAATTAATTCTTATAATAATCCTTAAAGTCGACCCTATACTTCTTCATTCTAAAAATTCAATCTTTTGTGGCTTCTCTAACTTGCTTCAATGATTTTAGCAATTCTTGACGAAAGGGTTATTGCTTTTGAAAGAAAAATCATAAATTTTGTACAAGTTTTTTAGATAAATGATTTGGTAATTCAAAGAATTTTTTTTCCTCGGAAAAATAAAATAAAAATTCTTCAATGAGCTGAAAATTTCAGGTTAAGCAAGCCATTATTGAGAGTTCATTTATTGCTCTAAAATGTCATTGGCATTGCTGTCATTTTTTTCTTGCTTTCATTATTGAGATATTTATTGGTTGAATATAATTAATTAAAAATCAAATCTTTTGTTTGTCTGATTTGCTTGCTGATATAAATGCAGGAAATTGGAAGCTTGAAGCAGATCCACACAACCATATTTACCTCAAACAAAAGATCTGAGAGGGACAAAATAAAAACCTCAAAACTAAATACATTCAAATTTTATTAAGGTGAGTGAGAGAGCTTTTGACACCTGTATGTAGCATTTTATTTATTAAATAATTTCTTCATAATTAATTTTTTATTTTCCTGTTAGTTGTTGGTAAATCTGAAACAGTGGTTGTTATTAGTGATGGGATTTGGGATTTTTGTTTTGTTTATTTTACTATTAATTATCCTTTAATTGAGTTGTTATTAGTAGTGTTGTTGTTAATGTCTGCCATTTTTTGGAGTTCAGCTAAAGCTTTAAATACTATCATCATCACAGCTAGGTTTAATTATTTTTAGATCGGCTACTACCATAAGCAATTAGTACTACTTCTTCTTTTAATTAAGCACAAAATACTCAAATCAAAGTGCTCAATTACTTTTAAGCTGGATTTAAGCTACTAATACTAGTACTAGCTAGGTAATATATATTTTTCATTTTTCAACCTTGTGTTTGTATTTTTGCAGATATACTTAATTTGTGAAGGATTGATTAATTGCTGTCAAATTCCAGCCTTTGCTTTTTCTGCAACTGCAAAAAAGCTACTTGTGCAAATAGCTTCCTGAATCAATCCTGACTTTGACTATGATATATCATTCATAAAAATATCATCTTTTTTTCTCTACCCATTAAAAAAAAGCCATTAAAGCTCCAAACTTTATATGAACTGAGAAGAAATTTGAAGTGGGTTTTGAATTTCTATGGCTTTTAAGGCATGAAAGTGTGTTATATGGAGGTGGATGGGTGTAAAATCAGAAACAGTACCAAGATAGATGATGAGGACGAGAAAGAGGTAAGAAATATAAGTAATGGCGGAGATAATGGCGGCGGCGCCGCCACTAATCGGCTCCGTGTTTGGCATCCGTCGTCGAGGATCATCCGTGTGTCACGTGCTTCAGGCGGGAAAGATCGGCATAGTAAAGTATGGACTTCGAAAGGGCTTAGAGACAGGAGAGTTAGGTTATCGGTGACGACGGCGATTCAATTCTACGATTTACAGGATCGTTTGGGTTACGATCAGCCGAGCAAGGCTGTAGAGTGGCTCATCAAGGCCGCCGCCGACTCAATCTCCGAACTCCCGTCTCTTGAAGGCACGTTTCCCGAGACGCCGCCGAAGCAGTTGAGTGATGAGAAGCAGAATTTCAGCAGTAATAATGATCACTTGTCTAAATCTGCTTGTGGTAGTAATTCGGACAACAGCAAGGGTTCAGGCGGTCTGTCTCTTTCCGGCGGCCGGTCGGATGCACGAGTCAGCCGAGTCAAGGCGGCGCGTGAGAGAGCCAGGGAGAGAACTTCGAAGGAGAAAGAAAATGAACCATGTAGCCAAAATCCAAACCAGAACTCTTTCACGGAGTTGCTTACCGGTCACCACCGGCAATGGTCACAGGCGGCACAGCCACCACCTATGGAATATTTCAGCTCCGGTGGCCCGCATTTTCAAATGGGGAACTCTCTCCCAACTCATCATCAATCAACTACAATACCAATGTCTATTTCCCAATTTTATGATCATCAAAACCATCATCAAGATCAGTTACAACATTTTGCATTCATGGATTCTGACCATTTGATTCCAGCCAGCACCGTCACGTCCGCCGCCAATGGTGGAGGCGGTGGAGATAATTATAACCTGAATTTCAACCTGGCTGGTTTCAATAGGGGGACCCTTCAGTCCAATTCATCATCAATATCACCGTCTCTAAATTTGGTGCAGCATCCCTTTCAGAGGTATGCTAGTTCTCTTCCTAATTTAGACGGACAGTTCTTCATCGGCACGCCGGAAAATCATCACCACCACCAGTTTCCACCTGCTCTCGACGGCAGAGGCTGGCAGCTCTACTACGGCGATGGAAGCCGCCACTTTGACCAGAAAGGCAAAGGAAAGCCTTAAATTTTTCTCTCAAGGTTAGTAAAAGAAGTTTCTTTACTTTTCAATCCACTTTAATAAAGTGTGTAGTCTTTACATACAACTGTTCATATTATGGTGATGTTGCATTGCATAATACACAAATTCCATGTCTTTTCTTTCTTGGTAACAAAAAATTATCATTTTTTAATTAATGGTTTATAGTATACTTTGTATGCATGGAATCTTGTGAGTATAAGGAATCGATTGGTTCGTTGTCTCTTCTTGCTTGTACTCTTGATCATGGTTATGCCAAATGTTTAAGAAAAAGCCAAAGCTTTTCAGATTAGAATCCCAATTTTGTTTGACAGTTGATGGACTCTCTCCTGATGTTTAAGTTTTGCCAAGTGTTGGACATGGATTGAGTGTTGAGACATTGTTTTTTGAGGAATCACACCAAAATAGCTTTTGCTTAAATTCCTGATTAATGCCTCCATGCATGCATGCATGTAGCAAGGCAAACAGACAAACTTTCCACATTATACGTGCTTAGTAGGGCCATTAATTAGATGGTCTCATCAACCATAGTTACAGTATTATGTATTTGCATACTTTTGCTTAAATTCATATTCTGGAGGGCTAGATTTTGAAAAACAATTACAGTGCACTAGTTAATTAGCTTGGCTTTAGCCTTTAGCATGATTCTTGTAAATCATTCTTTAAGCATTGCCTAGCTTGAATCTCCATATATGTACCGTTGCTAATTCTATAGAAGAAAGAAACTTAATAGGAAATTTGAGCTATATAGCGAAACTAGTTTTTTTCAATCTAACACCTCCAAAAAATGACTTGGTAGATCAAATATCGAATTTTTCTTTTGTATTGTTTACCATTGTTCAGCTTCAAGGTAAATAGAATGTTCTGTTTTTCTTCTTTTGATCAGAATTCTTGTATTGGCTAAGGATTTAAAAGTAACAGTTAATAAAGAAAAGGTGTGGCAATAACATAAAAGAGGTTATAAAGATGCTAACGAGTTTTCGAAAATGTTAATAATATTTTGTACGTCTTCTTATGCTGTTTGATGTTTTGTTACTACTTATGTACATTAGGTTAAGAAAATGACTTGCATTTACTAAAAATGACTTGCTCTTTATAATCTAAGATGTAGTTTTTGTTACCTTTAACTTGCTAGTCAAGATTCAGTAATAAATGAACCACATCTTTTGCTTGAGGGATTAAAACTTCTTTTATTTGAGATAATTTCATTTACTTAGAATCAGCCCATTCCTAGCGCCGTGGTCCTCTTTTAGTTTGGTAACAATATTATATACCAAGTGTCTATGCACTAATTTCCGATATTGTAGGACTGGAATCCTGAATTTGATAAATATACAAATGCTGGGGATGTAGTTTTTTTCCTTTACAAGCCAAGCCCCAAATACACAAACTAGGATGAGATCTGTGTAGTTTCTTCTTAGACATGGCATGCTAATGACTTTCTTCACTTGTGTTTTACTTTTGAAATCAGCGAGTGATAAATCAGTCAATTCATTGTTTGAAATGTCATAAAATTCTGTGTAGTTAGAAATCCATGAGAACAGGGGAAGCTCCTGTTTTTAATTTGAGACTGGTTTCTGATCTGACAAAACAAAATGAACGAATTCCACGTCTTCTCCTCGATCGGCCACCACTTGGTCTTGTAGTCCTAGATCTTGAGCTAGGTGTTTCATGTCATATCCATTAAATGAAGCAAGCACAGTCTAAAAAAGATCCCTTGAAGTTTGTTGAAGAAATTTAGCTACATGAATCAGTTAACTTGAGAAGATACTTAAATTATTAGATTTATTTATGCACTACAACAACAACCGGCCTCAATTCCACAAAGTCGAGGTTTATTTATGCATTACTAAACAATTATTCAAATTCTGTTAGGGTATAAAGTTTAGGCAAACAAAAGGTGCATTTGGCAATGTTTTCCGGATATCTTTTTATTGAAAGAATTATGGTTGTCAGTACATAAACCAGTTAACTTCCTTGCCTTATCGGCGCAAGAAAAACTTACTTTTGTTGTAAAATTTTATGCAGGAAAGAGGAAACAGAGAGTTGTAGTGGAAGTAAAGGAATGAATGAAGGATTTTGTTTCGTGGGAGTGATCAACATCAGCTTGCTAGTTGTTATGCTTTATGGAAATTGTTAGTTCCGTTTTATCCATTTGTGAACTCAGTCAGCTTGCATATCCCTTTTATGCATGGGAAAAAAAAATGTGTGGTGTGTTGTGTGTTTTGGAGAAAACAATTCAATTCCACGTAATTCTTTTCCTGTACAATTATTGTTTTAAGAAATTGTTTATATATTCATTCGTTTCTTGCAATATTGAGCTGCATTATGATCTGATAGTTTTACCTGAAACTGAAATATCCAATTTGAGCGGAAAATCAAAAACCTAATGACTAGATACTAAAGCAATTAATAAAACATAGTCCCTGATTTATTGGATGAAATTTGGGGGTGATTAACCCAGAATCGTACGATGCTTTGATTTGTTTTGCATTTTAAAAAAGAAAGATAGTTTTGTTCTTTGAATTAGCCTTTTGTTTTGGCTTTCACTTTTGCTTTTGTAGGCAGACAGCAAATAACTTTCTTCCAACAGCAATCACCCTTTCTAAACAGAAAGATGCCGAGTATAGATTCATTTTAGTTCCAACGTTTTTGGAAAATTTCACTATAACTTATGTATATATAAATTTCACAATCGCACTCTTACTTGTTTAAGATTGCTTCTTTGCGTGACCTGGAGGCCACAAATTCGAGTCACGAAAATAATATATTTATAATTATAAAGAGAATATTGTGTATTACGACATCTTCTCCATATCCCTCAAAAAGAAGAGCCATAGCGCAGCGGGTTTGCCCTACTCTCACTTGTTTCCATAACAATAAGGATGTTTATATTAATTTAAATCCACCCTCACTTTGCCAATAATCACACATTTCAATCCTTGAAAAGAAGATTTTCTTTTGATCGATTTTAGTTTTGTCTAATACAAAAGTAATTAAAATAGAATTGAGAAATGGAGTAAAAGTCAAATACGAGAGAAGTGCTCATCTATTCACGTGTTGTGTTTTAGTATGAAAAAAGAAAACGAGACACTCCTCTTCTTGTGATAAATAAATAATAAAATTTTAATTAGAATTGGTGTGGAGGTAAACATTGGTAGTCGTTTTGGAAATGGGATTTTTGGGACGAAACCATTATCGGTTTAAGTCTAAAACCGGTAATGTCATTCCCGATTTCACTTAATTACTGTCATTAGTACAACCGAAATTCCATTTTCGAGACGATTACTTGATGTTCACCTTTTCCATATATATACTACAAAAATAACGCACCAGAAAGAAGCTAGACAAAGCTAACTAATGGACAGTTGATAATCTAATCCGAAACAGCTAGAAGCTTTAAGATTCGATTAGAATAAAATACTATCAAATACAATTTCCGTCTTAAAATAAATACAAATTTTTATATACAATTTATATTGAAATTTTTTTTATCTATTTTGGGACGGAAGTAGTATATTTAGATTCATTAATTTTTTTTTTCTTCAATGAAGTGGATTATTCTCGGTGGAGCATGCATTAACTAATAACCACTCTAAGAGAAATTCACAAAGCCAGTTTATTGGGAGAAAATAGAATTTAAATTGAATTATGTTAACATATACTACCTCCAGTTTTCATATTTTCTCTCATATCGATATGACTAATTTCGAGACACAATATATCCATATTTTATAATTTTACAGAAGTGCAAGAATTAATGGAGAGGTAACAAAAATGCTTAAAACTAAAAAATTAATCTAAGAATTATCACAAAAATTGATTGTAATTCTTGTGATAATTTTTAGACTAATTTCTTATGCTATAGCAATTTTCGAATGGATAAATATAAAAAAAGTATATTGAAATGCTAAAAATGATTATACGAAAAGAGTATATTGTTGGTTTTTTTAATGTATATATATATACATATATAATGAAGTTGGTGTACCAGTACAATCAATTCAATAACAATCAATTTGATCTTATTTTTATTTTTTTTGGTACAAAATTTATTATTCATTTGATGCCCATAAGGCTTTGCCTACAATACTACATAGGAAAATAAATATTGTAGAAGCATGCATGACATGACATCGATCCGTCTGAAAACAAAATGTGATGGGTGATAATTATAGAGAGGAATTAAATTTCCAAGGGAAGTGATGGACCATTTGCGTTGGATTTGGTCGTATCTTCATTGAATCCTAATTAATGTTACCAAAGTTTCTCTAGAACTACTTCTTGAGGTTAGGTGACTTTGTAGTTAAGAGTTCGATGAGACTAAAGTAACTATTACATGAAATGAAACAAAAACAATCATTTAACTTGGAAATTCAACAATGAATTGGATCTCATTTGACTAAGTTTTTGACGATGACATGCATTGATAACAAATCTATGTCGGTTTGGGTGGCAAGGCATCAAGAGTGTCTAATAGTGATTCTATCTCCGTTTTAAAATACAATATATTTTGAATTTTTGAATCCTTTCACATGAATATATATTTAGTGAAAAAAAAATTATATATTTTGAGACGGAAGAAATAATACTTTACAAAGAAATTAATACGAGTAATCTATTACTCCCTCCGTCCTAAGTGAGAAGGAATTAGGGACGGAAGTAGCTAGTATTTTCGACTCATAAGACGAGTCATGCTATTTCTCAAATTTAGAAATAAAAAACTGAAAAAAAAGACCAACCACACTACAATTTTCCTATTATTATTTTGAAATTTATGCTAATCAAACTATATATCAATACATTATAATTATTGGCCAATGGTTAGTTTGTGAATCCCAAATTTAGGATATAAGATGGCATTCTCAATGATCATTAGCACCAAACGGCCATCAACTAGAATCCAATTCGATCAAACCATTGTAAATTATCATATACACATTCAAAAAGTAAAATACTCTTAAACATTCTAACATGAGAAATCAAAAGAAAATGTGATTCAAATGAATGTCCCTACAAACATTCGACCTGCATCGTTTATCACTTACATTTCCTTTGTCATAGTCAGAGAGGGAAGAAAAAGATCATATGTTCAACATCTTCTAAAAACAAAAACACATGCCTAAAACAAACATTGCTTTCAGAGAGAAAAGCAGTGCCTGATATAGTTGAACGCTTCTTTAGCCAAATACATGTAATCCAACCTTTATTCTTCATGTCCCAATCTTATCTAAAAATACAAACACAAGCCTAATGTTTCAAAGCTTAACTACCTTACCTCACCTAGCAAACTTTCAAAAGTAGTATATAACGTAAGCATAACATTATCCATAACTATTATATATATTCACAAGGAATGGATAAATGATGGAATTCCAAGAACAAGCTCCAATCTATTACAACAACAGTAACATCTAGCTAGTTGGTAGCATGCGTGTGCTCTTCTTACTTAACAAGCATATGCCTGAATTAAAAATTACCAGCAGATTCATTTCTTGCCACCCGTTGAAGTGGAGAGGCAAATATTTCAAACTGACAATACCATTTTAAAATGCTTCAATGGTTGTAGTACTCCACAGATTGTTGTTTGCTTCACTTGGCAAAATTGTTCACCTGCCGACTTTCCACTTTCCAAAGCTTGCCGATCTTTTACACCGACCATTTTGCATTCCTAGAAGCCTAATGCAACACAAACAGAGTAAACAAAGACGCTCAAGCTAACAGTTTCAAGGTTAAAACATTGTAGCAATGCCACTTTCTTGGCATTCTGTATTTTGGTAGACACCAAAACCAATATACAGAATGTCTAGCTAGATTAATGATTCAAAAGTGATCCAACATGACTTTCAATATAATTAGTGCAAATATCTCACAGTCCTATTATCAAAACGGTAAATCAGAATTCGTCGCTAGCAAATGTTTAACAAAACTCATACCAGATACTAACAGTCTCTCAATCTTAACAATCTCCTAGGATCATAAGATTTATGCAAACTGCCAATTCATCCATTAGAAATTACCTCAGATCCCAAAAAGTCGCATCAGAAAGCGTTCATTTCCAAACAATAAGTCCTCCTCTTCATCAGCATCTTTGCAGCAATCCCATAAGACTCCTCAAATGCACTCGAGACCCACGACGCATCATCTTTCTTACCAGAAGACTGCTCACTCGGCCGAATCGACACCAAAGTAGCTCCTTTCAACACAATTCCATCAGGCAACTCCAAGTGTGGGGCATACCAAAGCCTCATGCTCAATGCAGGAACCAACGTCCTCTTAGAAGCTGAACTAGGAGACAATGGCTTCACTCTCAACTCCTCTAATTGATCCCTATTCATACACAACACTCCTTGACCATCCGAATCGGTCAAAACCAAGTTATCGAGCGTTTTGTGCTCTGCGATTATCGGTTGAAGCAAATAATGCCTTGCAGAAGCAGCAATTAACGAACTTATAGTCCATACAACTCTCAATTTCAAACCACCATTGGTATAGAAAGAATCCGGTATGATCCCGTTATCGTCGCCGCCATTACCACCGTCAATCGCGGTGTTGGTATCGTTTTTATTGATCACCGACGCTGCTCCGAGAATCACGCAATGATCGAGCGTTGAACCAAAAGAAGCTCTCCATTTCAACAAAACCCCATCGTCAGTAGTCAGCTCTCCACTGGGTAATTCGATTCTCAAGAGCTTAATCTCGTTGAAATTCTTCAAAACTTGAGTCGGAGAATGATGGGTCACACCTCCCTGATCTAATTCGCCGCCGTCGTCATCCTCGCTTCCAACGGAAAGCGAGGACGACGACGAAGAACCGCCTAGAAACCCAGAAGCTACAGTAAAATTCGTTCTCTTTGGAATCAAAAGCTGCCCGAGAGCTTGTAAGGGCTTGACGATGTTGCCAAACATGAATCTCAGGAAGTTCGAAACGGTGATTCGGGTCTTGTCGGAAGAAGATGAAGATGGTAACGTATCGTCGTCGGAGATAACGCAATCGACCCGAACGACGACGTTTTCTACTTGAGGAACTAAATCGTGGAATCTGCGAGAGACGACACATAACCGGCCGAGAGCCTTGACGTCGCCGACCTTGTTGAAGATAACCGACAGAAGGGAATCAGGCAATCGATCGAAATAGTCGATTAAACATAAGGAAGTTTGATGAACTTCGTCAGAGAATGGCTCCGGGTGGATTCTAGAGGTTGGATCTGAACTCCCGTATGATGACATGACTATATAAGCTCAAGTAAAAGAACAACTAAGCTTCAAAAATGGCTTTTTTATATCCTTTGAAGCAACAAAAATGGTTTTTTTTATCCTTACAAGCTGCAAAAGTAGCTGTTTTAATCTGAATCCTCCTCCTAATGACCACACCGATCAAAACCAGGTTGAGATTGAAGAAGATGAAGATGGGGTTTTTCAGTTTTTGTGGTTAGATCTGAGAGAAGATGAAGCCAACAAATGCAAAGAGAGAGAGATGTTGATATTTAATGGTGGGACTGAGATAGATCCATGGTTTTGTCTTTTTACAGAGACAGAGTTGTTTTTTATTGGTAGAGATAAGGTGGTGCGTGTATATATACGCGCGCGCCTCTTTTTTTCTTTCTCACAATATACTACACGTGTAAGAATAATATTGGATACAAAAATAATACTCCTTTCCCTCAAAATTAGATACTAATATAAAACATAATTTTTTATTTCAAATTAAAAATAAATTTTAATAAATTAATTATATTTTTTTATTATATTCTCATCATTTCCCTCTCATATTCTCACGTATACTTTTTCACCAATTTCACCATTTTTACTCACATATTTTCATGAAAATTTTTAATCTACACAACTATAATTATATTAAAAATAAATTAAAAGATATATTTTTTTTTTTATATAAAATTCTCTAAATTAATATTTGGATAGAAAGAGTATATATATATTTTTTTAGGATAAAAAATAGTATTGATTTATTGTGATTGAGTTGGAAATAAAATATCAACGGAAGCTCAAAAGAAGTACGCAATTTTTTTTTTTGGTAATTGAATTATGTAATAGGTGTTGAAAATGGAAAATAGAAGTGGGATTTCAAAATTGAATTGGAGTTATACATTTTATTTTTTTTTGTGAAACAGAATTGGAGTTATATACATTGACTTTGAAGAAAGTGGAGAATAATATATTTTTTCCCCTTTTTTTGAGAAAATGTCGTTGATTAGTTAATTAATTAAAAGGAGTTGAAATAACAATTGATTATTTTCTTAAAAAGTCATAATATAATTGTCATACATTGAAAGTAATTATCCTAATAATGATGGTCAAATGCGTGTATCTAATAAATGGTGAGAGCGCTTCTACATGACGATAAGTGGAACGAGTCGATTTTTATTTGTTTGAATGTAGGGTGATCGTGATAAGTGTGTTGTGTCAGCACGTAATATTGATGATGTAACAGAGATGAATTCAGTTTTTTGTTATTAACTCTATTAAATTAGTAAACAACTACAATTGTAATCCTTTTATAGAACAAGGATATATATTCTAAACAAAAGCTAAGTAAGATTTTAAGGAAAAACAAATATTCTTTACATATCTACTTGATTACAATAGAGGAAAGCTAATTTAGTTGTTTATTGTATCAGCCAAGTGCAAATATGCTTGGTGTGAGATCATCAAGATGTTTGTACATTGAAAGTTTGCTTTTCAAGGAGAAAAGCTTGCTGCTGAAGCAAGGAGAAGAGGGAATTAGACGAACTGGGCTTGAGAGACTAATGGACCGAGACGTTGGCGAGGCCGAAGACGGACGCGAAGGCAAAACGACGTCGCATCAAGGGAAGACGCGGAAACAAAAAGCAAAACAACTCGTTTGATCAAAACGACTCGTTGGCATTTCTTCTTCTTCTCTTTTCTTCTAACGGACAGTTCTCAAATTCGAAATATCAAATCCCCAAATCACACAAACATTCTTCTTCTTCCTCTATCACACACAGATTTCAACACGTAGATACGATGGGTGTACGTTCTTTGACCCGATTTCATTATTTTTACCTTATGCTCTGCATCACATTCCCTCGTAGTACTTGAATAAGAACTCGTTTTTTCCCACCTTCAATCTGGCATTTCGTCGGACCTGTTGAAATTCTGGGCTTTGGATGATTGGAGTATGGAAGAGAGGAAAATCAATTGCAAGATTAGGGTTCGTCGGATTTGAAATTTGGGGGTGAACGTTGAAGAAGAAGGGAGAAGACGACGTCGTCGCTGCATCCAACCGGACTTGTTGGGCTCACTTCATTCTGTCCGGCCCAGTTTCTTCATTCAGTCAGCCTCAAGCCCAATGCTTCCTTTCTGCTCGGCCCAGTGTCTGCCTAGCCCAAGTCATTCAAGTCAGCTTCAGCTTCTCTACTTCTCGTTGGGCTTCGATCTCACACTCGGCCCAATTGATCCATCGCAGCCCAGTCTTCATTTCAGCAGCTCATTCCGGCAGCCCATCAAACACCCACAGCTTCAGTTGCTTGCTGGGCAAGCAACTGTCATCTTCTTCCACTAGATTGCTTCAACAACAAGCAACAGCCATCCTCTTCTTTCCCAACAAGCATGGTGATGATTTGATTCAATCATTCAACAACTCTAGTCATTCTAAACCATACCAATCACATAGAGAAGTATGGGTTGGATTAGATTGTTTTGTGTACAAATTTCCTTCATTATCTTCCATTAGTTTTAGGCTTTGTAGTATAAATAGATCAATAGCTACTTTGTAATTCTTAAGTTGAAACCATCAACAAGTTATTTTCTCTCAATTCTTTGTGTTCCAATCAAAATTTCAACAGGACCCATCAACCATACACGGAGGGAGAGGTCAATTTGGGAGCATAGGCCCAATATTTTTGATGTAGCTACGAGACTTGATACTTATGCATGTATGCATTCTTCTATTCTATGAGTATTTTATAATTAAAGAGATTCTTCATTTACATAAAAAAAAAAAAAACCTTCTTTTACATAGATAATAAAACAATTTAATATGTATAAGATGCACTCTTTAATCTTTTTTTAGTCTTCCTGAGTATCCTCATTATCGATAGTGAGACTAATCTCCTATTTCGACTGTCAGAGGTTTTTTTCATTCAATCCTTCATCTTTGATAACTCAAGAAAATAAAATAAATATTTTTACTGGTATTTATCAATTATTAATTAACAAAATTGCTAACATGAAGTAAAGGAATCTACTTGCTTTCATATTAAAGCATATGAATTTTTCTTTTTCCAAAAGATGGATATCGTAACCTCAACGTTCGAAGGAGGATTGGCCCACAAATTAGTCGGTAACATAAAGTGTATACTCAACAAAAATATATACTTTAGTTGTTTACATAGAAATGAAAATATGGTGTATTAAAAACTATCATCAATGTATATGAATTTATACGCTTATAAAATTACAATGTATATTATTAATTTAATTACAAACTTTAATTTTGAATTAAATAAAAGGAAGCAAGTTTTGTCCTTACATCAACATCACTTTGAAACAAAAATAGTAATCTCCACATCATAAGGACCGATCGAATCCATAATAATTACTCTTTGGATAGGGATGAGAACTCATACTCATACATGATAAAGACATTGGTACGTAGATAAAATTATAGGATGAGTCTGGCAAGAGTCAAATTTAGTCAAATATAGGTTAATTCTCAGAAACCGAACAACTAATTACTCGACTAATAAAATAACAATAATAAAATTGTTTTATAGTACGTTTGGAAATATATAAATTGTTTTATTTATTAATTAGTATTATGACATTTGAGATTAGCTAGGATTTCTTCAAAATCCTAATTACTACCTCAATTTCCTTTTGAAAAGAAAAATACATATACATTAATTAATGAGAAGCTCCAAAAATAACCACACCCGAAAATTAAGTCTTGTGATAATAAACCTCTCTAACAAGTTAATGTAGCACAAACATTTAATAAAGCAGTTTATTGGTATTAATATTGAATAATATTAGGATAATGATTTAATATAATGAATTCACTAGACGATCACATGTGATATGAAAAATTTTAAAATTTCAATTTTACTTATTTAAATTTAATATAAAAATAATTAAAATATTAAATATAATGACATGTGGCATCATATTATAAATCATTATATTAATTTAAATCACTATTTCTAGCATTATTCTTAAATATTGGATTGATGAGACTTGGTAATTCCAATTTACGTGGATGGATATAAAAAAAAAGGGTTTACGTACGTAGATAGGATTTGAGAATAAATTAGTAGTAATTGGTAATGGTTTGGTGCATGGGTGTCCATTAATAAACATGTCGACACGTGAAGATCCATTAATCCATGTACTTAAAAAAGTAATTAAAAAAATCCAATAGTCCAGCTCTAGTTAATATGTTTCATTATTGCTCGCGAAGTCCCTGATGTGTGCCTCTCTTTCTCTCAATTTTCAATTCTGATATCCATGTATAATTGAAGAGGTAATTATCAAAAGATATAATTTAATTAACGTCCTAAGTTTACTTTGTAACGTGATAGATATGAGCTTAGAAAGTATGCCAATAATTTTAACCTGTAATGATGATATATATTCGTACGCATTTTACTATATATAGTAATAGTTTATTCTAAATCACCGACCAAGATAACAAATTAAAATAAGAAATCCCGAGCACAACATCAGAGTATTCTTCACCAAAAACAAGACGCAAGAGATAATTATCATGATCATCCTACCATAAATATATACACAAAATTTAATATTTTATAAATGTATTCGTTTTATGTTCAGAAATTATTCAAAATTATTTTGGAATGGCAACTTAACATATCCGTTATAAAAAAACATCATCTCCCAACTGATCCCATTCACAGCCAAATCAACAATTCTTGAGAGCCTCCAAAATCAAGACACAGAATCTTAAGGATGAAGGGTTATATTTAATCTTTCTCCTAATTAAGTTTCCTCTATAGGAAAGTGTAATCGTACGTTAACTGGGAAATCTAGATAACCTTAATTACTTTGTTGTCGTCTTGTGGAGTTAAATTAAGGAGATAAGACAAAGTGCGTACCATCCGTACATAAACTTAAAGCAATGGAACCTAAATTACCGGCACTCTTTAGGAAACTCGATTGTATAAAACTATAGATTAATTAAATTTTATCCAATTAAAGATTACACATAACCGCTCCTTTACATAAACTGAATATCATCTCGATATATTCTATGAAATTACATAGTACTATTTTTAAAATTTTTAGTATTCCATCATATTAAAATAATGGATGATATTTTATATTTTTATGTTCATTTAAATAAACATGTATTATATGAGAAATATTATATATTATAATTAATAAATTTAAATAAAATTATAAAATATCATATATTTTAATATGAATTTAGTTTATTGTTAATCTCGTGATCGAAGCCTGTTAAAGTATCTAACCTCCAAAACTTATTGTAATGGTAGAGTGACAAGAAAGAATAGCATATCATCAACGGATAGAACCCGACTTGTTTAACTATATCAATACACTGGATTGTGTGGACTAAAAATTTCACGGATTAAGAATTTTTTTCACGGATCATATATTGTTCCACAGAAACTACTTACTATAAATAAAAATACGTTTAAAACGAAATAAGACGTATCCGATACATAATATGAACGGAGTAAAAACTCCTTAATGAAAGGATAACAAAGTACTCGAGTTTTTTTGAAAATGAATCAAATTTAATGTTCCCATCTTTAATAAGTAAATTGAATCTGCTTTTACTAATTTATGGGAATCGATTATATCGAAAATAATCATATTTATTATTGCCAATCTCTTCCAAGCTGGCATAACAATACAAGCATGCATTTCACTTGTTCAAGAAGAAAATAATCTGGCCGTTCAGAATCTTCACACGTGGCTCGACGACAAACACTAATTCAATTCACAATCTTAATGGAAAAAGTAGGTCCTGTTTTGTTTCTGAATCGTTTCAGTAACATAAAGTGTCTCTTTCATCCCAACGTTTATATCGACGTGATATTTTTTGGTCCCTTTTACGTTAACTGACGTTAAAAATTGTTTTGTTGGCAACACTAACCAATCGTAGCTCGACACGTGTATAATAAGTGTCGACAAATTCCACGTCAGACCGAAAATCGAGCCGAATTAAACCGACCACAAAGTACCAAACCGATTTGAAAACCGAACCGAAAAGAGCGATGATTTAATTGATTCGGTTCGATTCTCAAATCGGTTTGGTACTTTGTGGTCGGTTTAATTCGGCTCGATTTTCGGTCTGACGTGGAATTTGTTGACACGTATTATACACGTGTCAAGTTACGATTGGTTAGTGTTGCCAAAAAAGCAATTTTTAACGCCGTTAGCGCAAAAGAACCAAAGAGTATAACATCAACGTAAACGTTGAGACGAAATAGTACACTTTATGTTTTAAAGGACGAAACGATTCAAAAATATTTTCAAGAGGAACCAAACAGTTATTTCTGTCGAGTCTTGATCAATAAGCTAAAGCTATACATAACATTGTATACATGGCCTCTAAATGTATCAAAGCTCTCTATAATTAACTTCATGATCAAATTTAGTTGTCTGATAACAGTACTTATGATCAAATAATTGAATTTGAAATTTGTGGTTCAACTCAACTCAAAAGAAGTGCTAATATTTTTTTTTTTGGAATCTAAAGAAGTGCTATTGAATTCATGATCAAGTTTGGGATGCATGAGAACACATCAGTGTACTAATTTTTCAATTGTTCCTTCAAAAATATGATTTTAAAATTATCGTTTTTAAAATTATCGTATATCGACAAATTAAGAAACTTGATTAATTAATAAATTTTAACGGTCTCCGTAATATGAATTTAAATGGTATTTATTCATATGATATAAGAATGCAGTATTGGAACGATGCATAACGAAAATTTATACAACGATCTTCTCTGTCAAGAGACTTAAATTACGATTTTCGCCCGCAACGATCACAAACTGCCGAAGCAGTTCCGTGGGATTCCTTTCTGGTTTGGGCTTTTCGCATCTCTGGTAGATCCATTTGTAGAACATCCTGCAATGCCTTTGAAGCTACCTGGAGCTCATCCATACTGAAATCCAAAATATACATAATTGCATTTAAGTCACAATGTGATCACACGGAACAAAAAATTGTTAAAAGCATAACTAGGCTCTGTATTTTAGAAAAGAATGCGATACCGGTCCTTCAATTTTAAAATGTTCCAAAATTGCCATTTTAGAGACATCAGAAGAGATATTATATGATCAGTTTACCTAATAGAAAAGTGGAGGCGTCAATCGGAACGATGGTATCGTGAGTTGGCTTAGCAAGAACTCCTCTCTCCTTCAATTTAAGACAAATATCGTAAGCCGAACAGGGGGACAATTCTTTTGTTGCTGAATTCTATGGCATTGAATAGTCCTCTTCCTCGAACTTCCTTTATGTATTCTGGAAACTTTTGCTGAACCTTAACTAACTGTTTCCGAAGCTCTTCTCCCAGCTGATCCGATCTAGACAGTCATACGAAAATTTTTAAAAACACTAATCTGTAAAATGTTGTAGATCACAAATAGTAAGGTTTTTAATCCCCAAACTTCAATAGGATAGAATGGCAAAGAATTTGGCTGCTGCTAAATAGCTAGTCGATAATTTGAGTCTTCTACATGATAACTCAATGGGGGTAATAAAAATTATATACCTTTCTGCAAGTTTCTCTTCTTTGAGCACATCTAGGGAAGCAATCGCAACTGCACTGGCAAGAGGATTTCCTCCAAATGTGCTGCAAATTAATATATTGGAATCATTAGTATAAATTGGGGGCTATATTTATTCCCTGAGGAACATAAATGAAGGATTATATATTTATTTATTCGACATAATTAACCTTCCATGTTCTCCAGGCCGAAAGCAAAGCATAAACATCTCGGTCGGCCAGAACAGCACTCACAGGCATAACCCCACCTCCTAATGCTTTTCCTAGGATCTATGATAAAGTTATAAAAGAACAGCAAAATAATTAAATGACAATAACTCGAGAAGCTGAAAATTTCAGCTGGAAACCATAAAACAGGAAAAAGTGTTGGTTTGTTACCACTACATCAGGACGGACTTCTTCCCAATCACAAGCCAGCATCCTTCCAGACCGAGCCAAGCCACTTTGTATTTCATCAGCAATCATTAAAATGTTATATTTTGAGCAGAGATCTCTCACGGCTTTTAAATAACCATCTGGGGGAATAACAACCTAGAAAAACGAACATAAAGTGTCAAAATATATGTAGATGGAAATATGTGCTCCCAGGAAAAGTGAAAACAGTTGAAGATACATACTCCAGCCTCTCCTTGGATTGGTTCAAAAAGAAATCCAGCTATTCGGTCTCCATTTTCTGCAATAAAATGAGACAACAACATTCAAATCGATTACAGATTAATGAAGAAAACAAGCAAGCTTTGTATAGGGTAAAACTTAAGAAAATTACCTTTGAAAATTTTCTCGAGTGCAACTTTGTCGCCAAAATCAACTTTAAGATGGCCAGGCAACAAGGGTCCAAAACTCGAGTAGCCTCATTATCACAACTCATGGAGATGACACCCAATGTACGACCATGGAAGCATCCACAGCAAGAGACAATCATAGCCTGCACAAGGATTTCCAAGCTTCTACCTTTTAAACTTCTCAAACCGACTTAAAAAACTAATTTTCCGATGAAAAAAGAAATCTAACCTCATCTTTTGGGATATTTTTCTTCTCGTAACCCCATTTCCTAGATAACTTGAGAGCTGTTTCAACTCCTTCTGCACCAGTGTTCATAGGCAGCACCATGTCATAGCCAAACATACTTGTTAGACGCTTGGCGAATACCGGAAATTTGTCATTGTAAAAGGCTCTCGAGCTGAGTGTCAGCCTCTCCACCTGATCTTTCAATGCTTTCATGATCCTTGGATGACAATGTCCCTACACAAAGAAACCCGAATATTTAAACATATAGACGTTCATATGCCATTGATCTCATTCAGTCTACAATACCACAACATAATATTGACACGCCAGTTTTAAGTGAAATTTCCACTATCTGATTTTCTATGGCTATAATATCTTGCTAAAAAAATAGAAACTTTGTGAGAAATGGGATTCACTAGTAGCTTAAAGTACCCATGACAGCATGACTAAATTACCTGATTAACTTTCCCAGTTGATACTTAAAAAAACTTACCTGATTAACTGCCGAATAAGCAGCCAGGAAATCTATGTATTTGTTCCCTTCTGGATCCCAGACAGACGATCCCTTTGCCCGAGAGAATACAATCGGGACAGGGTGGTAGCTGCATTTGAGCCGGAATTACATGTCAGTTGTTGAGAACTATCAGTGAGAACGTAGACAAGTTAATTAGTTCAACAGAAGATATAACGCAAATAAATGAAAGATAATAATTCAGCTGTAAACTTCTTATAGTTTTCCATATATAGTTCAACAAAATCTGACTGTTAGTTGCATAATTTGGGTTAATCAATGCAACTGAGCTACCTGGAATAAGAAAAAAAACTGAACTTTAAATGATGTCTAACATTAATCTTGTCCTTTTTAGCGTATGCCATGATTAATACAGTTGGTATCTTGTGAGCAACAATAAAGATTCTCAAAGACTAATTTTTTTAACAAATTGAATGTTGAAAGCAGAGAATTTTAACCAGAACCCAAAAGCTAGGAGATGATCAAGATGATGCAAAACAGTGCATAAATAGAGAGAGAGAGAGAGAGACTTGTGAGCACTGTATTCTGATTCCAATTCATGAGTTGTTGAGATGAAGCAGCAGCCGAGGCTTCTTCGGCGACGGCACGGTAGCTTCTCCGACCAGAAAACAGAGCAAACTTTGAAAACTCCGGTCAACAGTTTCTGCACCGGTCTCTTTGTTGCAGAAGATGCCATATTTCTTCAAACTTAGAACCCAATACTCTATTGTGTTTGCTCAACCCAAGATTGAATCTAAAGAAGATGGAGTTTGGTTGGCTAATTATAGGACGATTTGATATGAATTGGTGATGATTTTCGTTCAGACAAACTTTTACAGAGATTCCAGGAACAAGTAGCAGTAATCAATTATCTCAGGCTTTCTGGTTTGATTTGTCAGTTTATCCGGTGGATCGGATTACACGCATTTCAAAGCATATATAATGATGATGACGACGTACAAGTCCAGAGTCTGTTAGTATTAGGCGCCGGATTCTGTTATGATATATAGATTCCTCCAAATTGGTTCAAAACTAAATCGGTTTAGGAACCTGATTTGAACCGGAATATCTAATCTTGAATTCGATTTTTCGCTGAAAAATTAACTTTTTCGTATGAATTGCCAACAACTTTTAAGCCAAAATTAGAAAATACAGTACAAATCTGGGAATTTACTTTAGAAATTACGCTCCTTTATACATTTATTTACTACTGGTTAGTTTGGACAATCTAATTTCAAAAAAAAAAAAAAAAAAAACAAACTGGTTAGGACAATCTGACTCAACTCAAAGGATAGTAGCAATATACGCCAATTATTTCTTTAATTTAATTATTATTGTGGTATTATCTTCTATGCCTGACTCTATCTCCACTTATATTGAAAGTTGAGTACACGTAATTAACTCTGATGTGGACGATAAGATGCTCTTGATAAAAGCCCACAAATATAATACCACTTCCGTCTCAAAATAGATGCAATTTTTTTAATATAAATTGCATAAAAAAATTTGTATCTATTTTAAGACGGAGGTAGTAACTTTTAGCCAATTCCAAACAAGACCGAATCGAACCCAATGAATCCGCCAACCAGGATAAAATTTAGAGTCGATTCGAGCAGAACCGATTTGTTACAAACAAAAAACATCAAATGCATAATGCAGTTTTCCAACAGTAATTTAGCAGTACACAACACAGATAACATGAAACCGAGAAATATGAATACTAATTTTTCGTAATCAGTTGGCCGAGAGAAAACTTGAAATCATAATTTTTTCATATAGCTCATGTAAAATACAATATCATGTTCATCCTAGTCGCTACAGTACAAAATGAATGAAATCAGAAACTAAATTTTCATCCCTGTACAAACCCGGGATGTAACTATATTCACTAACTTGGCACCCTAACAGACCATACTAATAAGCTAAGCTAAACAATAACTTCCGAAATTCCAGTCCACACAAATGCATAGAAAAAAAGCATATAGTTGTCATGAAACATTTGAAAGGGGGAAACGGAGGAGGTAGCACAAACTAAAGGTGCAGATAAGATTCAGTTTCTACATACCTAAGCAATATTTTGTGAAGAAGAGTAAAAAAGATGTTTACCTGAGGTATGTATCAACGATGAAAGGGAAAATAAAGAATGTCAATATAAGCAAGACAGAGCACATCTCATTTATAACACAATTAACATGTTTGATCCAGATTGGCAGTCAGCTAATTTGTTAGAGGAAGGATGTAAAAGCAATGTCAACAAAAGAATACAGCCAAAAAGCAACAAAATAAAAAACAGTTGCTTAAGGTGATTTTGTAAAATGGTCAATATCCATGGATTGTCAAAAAGCACCTTGATTCAGTATTGTATGTAAGAACTAGACTCGAGGGTAGATTTGGCGAGGCCTTCTGCTAACTGAAGTATGAACTAAAAATTACTTCTCGATGAAGGGGGATGCTTTCAATTTATTTTCTATTTCCAAATAACTTTTCGATGAAGTTTGAATTTGAAACTAAGTAATTTTTTTGCAAAGGAGTTTCAAAAGAAAACATGAAGGGAAATGACTCCCAAATGGAGCCTTGACACAAGATGATCTGGCCTTCCCTGATGTAATCTATAGAAATAGAACAATGAAATACTTTTCTTTTACCCATTTTTCAAATGTAAATAAAGGAAAAAAAGAAAGAAAGAAGCAATGTGTAAAAATGGCCAACATGGCTTCTCGGAGCATGTAGAGAAAAGATAACCATTCAGAACTCGAAAGGGATTTTGAACTCTAGCATCTAGTTAAATGATAAGGAGGTAACTCTAAAGAAAATTAGCAGTTGATGGATTTCTAGGTTATGAGCTCATTTTTAAAAGTAACAGATGCTAAATGAGGCTATGAGTTGCAAAAAGAGCCCAAAAAGTCGCGTCATCCCGAACAACAGTTTCAAGAATTTGCAATGAAGCCAGCTTAAAACCAAGACTAAGGTTTCTGAGATCAGACTGAGAGAGAAGGATTAAGAAACTACAAATAACAGACTTCTCCCTAGTGCATATAATAATGGAGGGTTATAGCTCTTTCATGACCACAGAATAACGGAAATTTTCACAGAATATTCCATTGAACATGGAGAGAGAGAGAGAGAGAGCAGCTGTGCTGCCCCTTGCATAGTTAGTAGAAAGATCATTCTAGCAGAGGTTGAGAACATTAGCAAAGGACAGAAGTCGCAAAATACATTTTGATTACTTAAACACATTTCCTAGAAATGAACATCTTTAGAGTATAGCAAATACGGAAATAAGATGGAGTCCTTAGTAATCAAGGATCGAGGAACAGTATTCGGAGAAAGATGATAGATCCTAGAAAGTTCTAAGATATCCCAGAAGACGAGGAAGTTATCAAACATGGGGCCGAAAACCTAAGAAGTCCAGCTGTTGAAGCCTAGGAAGCAGGGAATAGCCCTTAGAAGAATACGAAGAGGAAATATTTGAGGGCGTTCCTAGATTATTAATTCACCTTCACTGTCTTCTAGTTTGTGCAGCATTTAAGTGGCCATTATAAATGCCTGGACTAAGCTTTCAGCTGTTCGCTTTTGCTCAGGCGTGCCGGAAATCAGTGCAACACGGTCACTACGAGATGATTTGGACTCTGAAATCTCCACCATTGCCCCTGATATCTGGATGAAGAAGAATCAAACAGAAGAAAATACACAATTAGACTCTATATTCAAAAATCACAAATAGGCTCTACGAAAAAGGAAAAAAACGAGGAATACTTCATGGTTAAACACTAAATACAAACCTTACCGTTTCAAGCAATCCTAAAATGTCAAGGTGCCACAACTTAAGTAAAGAGTAACAATGAGAATGAACCTACCTTTCGAATGTTAGAAATGTTCGCCCCAGCTTTGCCCACCACTCTTCCTATTGCATTAGAAGGGATCAGTACTTCAAGAGCTGAGGGAGGAGAAAACCTGCAGATAGAGTGATTTGGAAATCAGGGTAGGATATCAGATAAAGGTAGAGAAGAAAGGAAGGATTCGGAAAAGGGAAAACATATTATATGCATCTTACGGAGACCCTCCTCCGTAAAACTTGGTCGAGTAAGGCGACACAGATCCATAACCACGGTCTTCCATCTATCCAGAAAGAAAGAAAGAAAAGAGTGTGAACTCAAAAACATAAAGCAATCCTAGAATCACTAAATCCACAATTCCTATTGGTTATGAGCTCTACACCTGTTGTAGAAAACTAAAGGTAATGAAATTATAAGTAATAGATAAATGGCATACCGGCAAAGAGCCATATCCATAAAGACTGCTTGATGAAAGCAAACCCACACCACTTCCATTTTCATGCCTATGATCATAACCTAATGGAGCAACATGGGGAACAGAAGACAAGAGAGAGGGCATCGAAAGGCCAGAGCCACTTGAGTAGAGAGAATGAGCCCCTGAAGAATGGTTGCGACCTCCATCCTGAACTTTCAAGGCATCATCTCGAAGCCTTAAAACAATCTGGATAAGGGCATCCCTCACATAACCAACTTCTCCAGCCACCTAGAGCATACAACCAAAACTATCATATACTAATACGGAGTATATAGTACTGGATTCTAACCAAAAACACCAGATTATTATACAAAACTGACCTCGACAAGTTCATTATCAGCCTTTGAAACCTTGAGGCTGTGGCATTTAGATATTCCAATATCAGCTTTAGTTCTTTTGCGAATTTCATTGATAATTGAACCACCTTTTCCGATGAGACATCCAATAACTTTCGATGGAACAAGGATACGGATATCAACTGTGTCGACCTCTTCATCATTTATCTTTGCCTGTAACAGTAGAACAGCTTCAACTGCCATGGATTTTAAATCATCATGTGCCTGCCAGATAACAGAAACAGTTTATTATGATTTCTAATGTGCACATCGGAATTCTTATGAAAAAGAATATGTACTAATTCATCAGGTTTCAACAAGTGGCCGATTGAACATTTTAACCATACTAATGCAGAATAGACATAACAACACTCGATCATAACAGCTTCAACTTTTTAGAGAAAACACACACGCAACACAAAGTTTAATTGGTTACCTCTCAAATGAGAAATAAGTTGAAATACGCAATGATAAGACAAAAAAAAAGAAAAAAAAAAGACAATTTAGTAAGAATTATTGAATTCTAAGGTCCTTTTAATCAACCCAATGAAACAAGCAAGAACTTGAAGACCAGAACTACCATTCCATCTCAAACCTTTCTGACATACCTCTGATGCAATAACAGTGATGACTGTGTCATCACGATCAGCATGAGTGTCGTCAACCTCAATGCGAGCGCCACTAGCCTGCCTAATGCTTTTGATGGTAGCCCCTCCTTTGCCAATGACACGTCCAATCTTGCTAGCCGGACATAATACTCGAATTATCAGCTCCTCAGGGTTAGAGCCACTTACCACGTCAGAAACCATTGGGAGGGCAGATGCATATATAGGCCAAGCACTTCCTGTATCTGCAAATCCTTGGAATTCTGGTACATGTCCTAAGATTGAGGAAATGGATCTAGGAGGAATCAATGGATCTGTATTCGTATATAGACCACCAGATGGATATAGAGGAACATCCGATGGAATAATGATGCTTGGAGTAGCGTCTGGGATGCTCTCTAGATCTTCTCTAGGAGTGAATTTATACATAATTGCCGAAACAGCAAACAATGCTTTCTTTACGGCTTCAGATTCACCTGTTATCTTTAACAAGGAGACAGTATGTTACATCCACAAGGCTCAACAAAATTAACACATCACAAACATTAAAGAACAGCTGCAAAATAATAAAGAAAAAGCTAAATGAGTTCATGCTGGTTATGTAAGTAACATTGACATAGCAATTATTAATATACTTTTTGAAACACAATAAACAAGATCCCCCTGTTGCAGAACGTTATATCAGTCATACTTTCCGCATGGATATGAAATGATTACACAGTACAAAAAAAAAGTAGTTCAGAAGCTATATCCATTACTTGTACTAACCATAATAAAGTTGTCAAAATCCATAGCACATGAGTGAGTTGGATCCTTGGGATCCTTGCCAGAAACTCTAATGTTTGCTCTGGTCTTACCCCGCAACTTCTTTATGTTCGCACCAGCCTTACCAATGATATTCGCAGATTGACTAGATGGGGCAAGAATATGGCATTCCTCCACATTATCTTTTCGTCTCTTATCAGAGTCTGCAGTGCTGGAAATTGAATTTGAAATTGCAGCATGAACTCTGAGAAGAGCATCCTGAGCAGCGCAGAGAGGTTCCTTATTGGTGAAGTCATCATCGATGTCAATATCATCCTTCTGCTTAATATAGCAATAAATAGTAATAACCCGATCTTTGGCGCCAGGAAATAGATCCACTACTTTGACCTTAGCTCTTGTCTCTTGCCTTATTGAATTAATGACTTTCCCACTTTTACCAATGACACTTCCAATAACTCGGTCTGGACATAGAATTCTATATACAACCATTTCATCGTTACCCTGTTCCTCATTGTCGTTAAGCCTTCTCTTCTGATTTTTCTTGTCCCTGTCATAATTCCCATGAGGATGTGTGCGTTTCGTGTTATGACGCATACTTAAAAATAACGAAATTTCCACCTGAAAACATAAAGTACATTGATCAAAGAAACACAATAACACACATTCCTAACAAGGATGTACATTCACTAACTACACCACTTTGGCAAATGCAATTTAGAGAACCGTGGTCAATACCGAGCCAATAATTGGGTATCATGAGCCAATAATTCGAAGCTTAATAACAAAATTTACAGAAAGTATAATCAGAGCATACACAGTATATACTACAATGCAAAAGGCAAGCAATTTATTATATTCGGATATGAAATTCGTAAAACCCCCAAATAAAATTGACCAACCTGATAATTCGAGGAGGAAGACCGGACCAGGTTTGGATAGAACAGAAAGGTCAAAATCAAAAGCCCTAGAACAACCAGACAGTATGAGTTTAGAGAGAGACAGAGATGCAATTTTGTAAGGTAAGGCGGGGGCCCACTCTCAAGCTTGGATAATCATAGCAAAATTGTTTAATCCTCAAATTGGTAACCTTCGTTCTTTTTAGTCCTTATAGTTTACAACTCAATAATTTTGTCCTTAAATAGCAACACTTATAATTGTCAATTCCTATCCTTCATTTATGGTTGACGGTCCTTAGGATTAATTAATCAATATAAAAATTAATTATTTAGACCGTCAATTTACACGTTTATTCTTTAAAATACGAATTTTGTATTGACGGAGTAATGTTCAATGAGAATTCATAATTTTTTAAGAGAATTAAAAATGGGAAAAATTATACTTTATATCGCTCTAATAGATATCTTTTACGTTAAATATATTTTTTTGTTCTTCAAACTAGATTTATATTCTTATGTGATATTTCATCATGAAGTTTATATCCTCTTCCGTAAAAAGTGACAGGCGTAACTAATTTCAGTTAACTATCATCCGAGATCAGTGTTGAGTCGCTAGATCAGCTAATTAGATCAGCTAATTAGTGATCACATTTATAACCTTACATGTCAAAAAAATTGCCACGTATAATTATTTTGCCATGTGTCTTTTAATGTCAAATATTAAGAAAATCAAATTAATTTGATTGTTTAATAAATTTATTAATTTGACATAGGAGAAGATTTACGTGATGGTTCAACGCATCGCCTCTCAACAAGTGAGAATTAGGCATTTTGTATGTTTTTTTTTAATGAATTATTTGATGATATAGCGGAATTTACGTTATGAATGAAGGAAGTATTTTGCTGATTATTCAAAAAAATACTACTTCCATTTTTTAATATATGTGTTTTTGATTTTTTGGCATGATATAATTAATATTAAAAATATATTGAGGGCAATTTTTTTAAGAGAAATATTTCTTAAAAATTTTCAAATACAACAAAACATCATATATAACCTCACAAATATTTTCTTTAACAAAAATATTCGATTTTAAGTATACCATGCCCAAAAAATCAAAATATCATGGAAGAAATAATTAGCATGAGATGGTTCTTTGAGTTATTTAAGCCATGGTTTTTTTTTCCCCTTTTTACTCAACTACGCTCTACAACTATACACATTAAATACAACACAGCTCGCCTGTCGCGCACGCAAAAGATTGGAAGTCACCGAGTCGGTTTTACTTCTAAAAACAATTTTTTTCGTTTGTTTACATGCTTTTCCTTTTGATCCCCTCGTCGGCTTCCTTCTTTTCTTCTTCACCGCCATCCCTCTCTCTCTCTAGTTTATACAAGATGTGGTTGTCTCGAATTGGGCGTCGAAGCAGCTTCAATGGCTGTCGTCGTCTTTGGTCTCTTGCCCATCAACAATCACATTTTCTCTCCGACAGTAAAAGCATCAGAGCTCCTAAGGTGACCATATAATTGTCTCTTGTTACATAAGCTTGTCTGGTTTCTGTTATTTTGATCCATTTTCATATCTGAGAGCTGAAATTTTGAATCACCTATTGAGTTCAAGACCTCCAGCTTCCTTCTTTTTTAGGTGTTGAGGGGAAAAAGGAGATAGCTTTAATATTAGTTGAGAATTAATTCCCAAAAAGGGGTTTTCCTTATTTTGTGAGGAATGGTTTTAGTATAGAAATAAAAGGAATCTGGGAATAGTTGAATCATAATTATAGTTTGAGCTATAGCTTGTGGCCCATGTATGTCTGTACTACTTGTTTATTTTTTCTCTTTAGTCCTTGCTTCTGAGTTAAAAATGAGTGGCAACAAGCAATTTTCTATTTATCATATTGTGTTTACCTTATAATAGTTAGTTGACTATATAAATTGTATTTGTTATTGTGTCTTGTGATTCGTAGCTTGCGAGTTGCAAAGAGTCTTATTCTTGGAGCTTTCCGGCCATGCATGGAGCCAATCACCAGATTCATCACCAGAGTAGCTCATTAGTTGAGGTCTGGTGTGGCATTATAATGTTTCAATTGGACCTGAAATTTCTTCGGCTATGCATTTACTTAAATTTAACTAATATTACATTATGAAGCATCTATGCGCTATAACTACTTGGCTTAATTAGTTTTGGCATCAGTCCTCTAGGATAATCCACAACTTTGCAAATTAATGAACTGAATAATTCTTGGGTTCTCCGTAATTCATTTGGGAGATAGGAAGGCTTTACTTGAATCAGAAATGTGTTGAGAGCATCTAGGTTTGTATGAAATGAATGATCTCTATTGTTGATAATATATGAGCTTGGCCTTTTGATGAGCTATGCAGAGTTCTCCGTTTGTTCTTTGTTTCTTATTCTTGTAATTTATTTATTTTTAATCTGCAGACAAAGATTTCACTTTTGTGGTTCTTCTGATGGTTAATTTTTGCAATCTACTGAACCGGAGTAGTGATTTGTTTTTCATTCAGGATCATCTTGACCCATTTTCACTTGTTGCCGATGAACTATCACTTATTGGTGACAGGTTAAGGTCTATGGTAGTCGCTGAGGTATGTATGGTGTTTTTGTCTCAGGAAGATCTAGTAGATTTAGTTTCATTATGACGATTAAAACTCAGATTATACTGTTCAATGTGCTCATCAGTAATATCGTATTTCTTCGATTAGGTGCCTAAGCTTGCCTCTGCTGCTGAATACTTTTTCAGAATGGGGGTTGAAGGAAAGAGATTTCGCCCCACGGTAATAAATGATTCCTTCGCTTAATCCAGGATTATAGTTGTTCCTTGCGCCAATCTGATAACTTGCATTTCTTTCGTCTTGACTGTTACTTCAATTGCTTCTGAGAAATTCATGTTGCATTTTCTCTTTCAAAATTGTCTTATTTGACATAATTTCTATTACAATATATTTGCCTGAAGTTGTTTATAATTGTGTAATCTGCCATTAAGTTTCTTGATTATTTTTAGCATTCTCTTAATGTACGAATATTGGTCTTGTTCTACTCAGGTTTTGTTATTGATGGCATCGGCACTGAATGTACGTGTACCTGAAGCATTTGCAAATACATTAGGAGATGATTTGACTACTGAACTTCGTATGCGCCAGCAGAATATAGCTGAGATTACAGAAATGATCCATGTCAGTCCTAATTGCTATTTCCCTTATTGAAATTGAAAACTTTTTCTTTAGATTTAGTTTAAACTCATCATCTACTCCTGTTAGGTGGCAAGCCTTCTCCATGATGATGTCTTGGATGATGCAGAGACCAGACGCGGAACTGGTTCATTAAATGTTGTAATGGGCAATAAGGTATTCTTACTTTCTTGTTTGTTGGAGGGTGAAGAGATATGGTATCAGTTCATTAACTTCTTCACCAACTCTTTTGGATGCAGTTGTCTGTACTAGCAGGAGATTTTCTGCTTTCACGAGCTTGTGTGGCCCTTGCTGCTTTAAAGAACACTGATGTATGTATTTTGATTTATTTTTATTAGTTTTTACTTTTCAGTGAACATGTTTCTCTCAGTAGTTGAAAACATCTGCTTTAAGTTTCCACGAGTATTGACTAATCTGGAGTTGTCAATTACGCTGAATGGAACTGATCAGAACTTTTAGTTATAGTCTAATGAATGTATACAAGTTATTTTTTGACTTTCCTTCTGTTTGTTTTCATGTTTAGTTTATTTATATTTTGTTTTTGCATTTTATAACCCATTTTTTGTACGATTCAGGTTGTAGCTTTATTGGCAACTGTTGTAGAGCATCTTGTAACTGGTGAAACCATGCAAATGACTACTTCATCTGACCAGCATTGTAGGTATGCTTCTTTGTTCATGGTTCTTTTTCATTTCAAATTACTCCGTATTCTTCAAATTCTGAAGCTCATAATTCTCGAAGTAGTTATTTATTTATTTTTGTGCTTGCAGCTTGGATTATTATATGCAAAAGATGTACTACAAGACAGCATCATTGATTTCAAACAGCTGCAAGGCGATTGCCCTTCTTGCTGGGCAAACTACAGAAGTTTCAATGTTGGCTTATGATTATGGAAAAAATCTGGTTCGTAAATGTGTTTCAAGGTCTTTTGGCATTTGAATTTCCTCTCTCAGAACATTACAGACAATGCCTAGTCTATTTTCTTTTCCATTACAGCTCAGCATCTTTACATTTATATGTTTGTTTCACAGGGGTTGGCATTTCAATTGATTGACGATGTTCTGGATTTCACAGGAACGTCAACTTCCCTCGGAAAGGGTTCTTTAACCGACCTCCGCCATGTAATCCATCTTGTTCTTTCCTTCTTTCTTTTACAAGATTCTTTCTTGGGCAGTAAAATTCTGCATTATGCAAAACTCATCAGGTTTTTATTATATTCTATTTTAGGGAATCGTAACTGCTCCAATATTGTTTGCCATTGAAGAGTTCCCTCAGTTGCGTGAAATCCTTGACCAAGGCTTCGACAACCCTGAAAATGTCGACATTGTAAGTTTTAGTGTGAGGTTGTTTGAAAATGTCGACATTGTAAGTTTTAGTGTGAAAGCTTAAGCTTTTCCTGAAAACTGAAGGTTTATGTTTAAGTGTTACGATTCTTCTGAATTAACTTCTGGTTACTTATTTTTACAGGCCCTCGAGTTTCTTTCAAAGAGTCATGGAATACAAAAGGCAAAGGAGCTGGCAATGAAGCACGCGAACCTTGCTGCAGAAGCAATTGAATCTTTACCAGAAACGGATGATGAAGATGTAAGAAAATCGAGGCGAGCACTTGTAGATCTCACTCAGATAGTCATCACGAGAAATAAGTAACATATCTTATAATAATAGGTTATAATTCTCTTCATTACTTTCAATCATTGTTTTTTTTTTATACGTCAAATTTTGTGAGAGGTTATCTCCTCTCCTGTTCCGTCTATAAAGTTTTCAGTCATCCCAATTATTCTTTTTGTTCTCTAGAATAATTGTTGGTGATCAACATGGTTCTTGTAAATTAGAATCTTGGAGAAACGGATCAATGATTTCTCCACCTCTCTTAAAGCCATATTAGTTCCTTTTGTGTATATTAGTTCCTTTTTTCTTGCCTAGTTTATTATATTACTGTCGAGCAACGCGATGAGACCAGTTGGTTTAACCAAACCATTCGAACTGACTATGGTTTGTTTGGAAATCTGAAAACCGAAATCTACTGGCTGACTGAATCAGTTCCAGTTCGTTTGGTTGTTCTCGAGTTGATTTTTGCCCGAAAAATTAGTTTGGTTCGTTTTTCACGGTTTTACTTTTTTCACTCGATAAAACCGATGAAAAACCGAACGTCACATTTTACCCCGATCAAACCGACTACATAGGTTCGATTTGGTTCATTTTTGTGTCAGTTCGATTAGTTTTTCGGCCAGGCTTATGGTAGCAAGTGGGTTAGGGAGGGCCAGACATGTTCTGGCTCAGGAGAAGAGATGATGCTGATAACTTCCACTTGTTTGTTTGATGAATGACTGATGATGCTTTACTTGAGTGGAGTTTGTGAAGATCAGTTTTGTATTCAAAGACATGGATCATGCTACTGTTTTGGGTTAACCAGTAGTCTGTGTCAACTTTAGAGGTTACTTGCATGGCTTCTTCTGAGTTAGCTTCCTTATATTTGGTCCTAATATTATATTGCCATCCAATCTGTTGTACTAGGATTTTGAAATTACATGCTATCCAATCTGAATTTGACATTTCCGGTCTTATCCTGTCTTCTATTGATGTCATATCATCCTTTGGTTTTAAACCATCTTCCATTGATATAACAGCCACGAACCGAACAATATCAAACCAACATTCAAATTAATATCATATCGGCCGGATTAGTCTCGTATTTGGCGAAATACGAAAGAATATTATGTCTTTGATCAATCCATTGGATTATCTTGTCAACCAAGAGTATGGCCCAATACTTAGGGTACCATCTATCTCCTCGAGTGGTTGAAGGACTGGATTCATTGGATATCCAATGATTTCAAGACTACTTCCTCGAAAAATTGAATGATCGAATCCATTGAATCACATTTCATCGTCAGTCGATTTCTCAGTTTAGAATGGTCGCCATGTTGAACGGAAAGAGGATGAACAAACTTCACTACAAAAACAATATACAAACCGCTGATTTACACTCAGTTGTCTCACTCTAATTAATATCCTTATTTTTCGAAATCTTGTCGAGGTTTATCCAAAACAAGTGAACCTAAAGGCTTGTTCAGGCAAACTTGCTTTGAAAAAACAGAACAATACATATCTTGCAACTTAATTTACAACTATTTTGTCGTAATTCAATGCACCACACTCATACTGCCTTCTTCTCTCTCGATGATTGTCATTGCTTCCAAATTCAGCAGTCAAAATTGAGCTCTAGGAAAGTCTTGTCGTTGTCGACTAGCTTTATAAGACGTCTAGGTTTATGTAATGTGCCCATGCATCCTATAATAAACACAAAACACGTATTGTTAGGATTTAAATTAATGTCTGCTGTTTTTATGATCAGAATGTTTATTTTTGGTCTATACACAAATCTTTACCTGAAGGATTGCAAAGGCTTTCTCAGCGACGTACTTCTGTAGAAGAGTTGCTCCTCTTTGTTGCAATTTATCAGGATGGAGACATAGCCTAGCTTTCTGATAAGCCTTCTTCACTTCTGAACTTTCTTTAAGATTTGTAAGAGCGACTGGATACCAACCGCTATTTTCCCATAGAACCTGAAATTCATTCCACAGAGAATGCATGTTAATTAATTGTCTAAAATCCATTTTAGGTTGTTGATCATCCTGATGAATGTGAAAACTAACTCTTACATGATGTAACGACGATAGAAGTGAAAGGATGTTGTTTTCCTTGCCAGATGACCACAATTGAACATCTCCGTCCAACATATCCATCTCAATCTGCACAATCGAGGAAAAAAATTTTAGTCCATGAAAACTCGAATTATGTATTTTAGAATGTAGAATGTTATTTGGAGCTCTATATACCTTAGCTTCTGCTTGCTCTTTTTCTTCCTCAGTGAGCCAATTATTGTGCTCTTCTTCCTGCAATAGTTGAGCGCAAATGATATTAATGAATGAACAAAATGGAGCAGAAAATTGAAACATTTATGGCTATGAAATAAAATTTTACCGTTGGAGAATTCATTCCATGGCCTTGTTGATGGAAAAATTCATAAATATTTGTCCTCTCTGCAAATTTCAGCAAAAAAATATACACTTAATCATCTAAAGTAATGCTGAAAAGCTATAACGATAACAAGTTACGCTACAGTCATGAATTATGTGCTACTGAATTCGAGACGTCTAGCATTTTTCAAACAACACACATGTCTAGAAATATATATATATACACCTTCTGTCTGTTTATCAGAACTGGGTGTGGACTGATATTTTTCTTTAGCCCACGCAATAGCTTCATCGATGGATACGGCTTCGCCGGCGTTTCCCTCTCGATGATCGGAAGTGATCTCAATGACATAAGAGCTCATAGCTTCATCGTCATCTGAATCATCCATTTCAGCTACCTCCTGATCATGCATTCTACTACGATCATCGTGTAGACTTACTTTTGTCGTCCTCTCTGGTACTTCTTGGCAAATCGAGGAATCAGGCGTCGACGAAGGGGAGTTGAGAATCAAATCGTCAACGGATATTTTGATGCTATGGAACGAATTATTGGGTCTCAAGCTAACCGTCTCCGGAGAGGACACGTGTCGGCTGAAACCGTAGTAGGGAGTTGAGGTTTTGTTGAAAGCGTCGATTTCTGCTGCCGATTGATTACTGTCCAGGTAAGGAAAAGATGGCATTGGCATTGTCTGATTGTTTGTTTCCTTTTCGGAATTCCATCGTGACGGAACATTCAATGGCCTGAAAATACATGAAAAATTGATCAAAGTTTAAACTTTAGGGACGATTTACAACATTTCAAAATTTTAGGAGGACCCCACTGGGCATGAAACTACAGTTGTAGACAATAATAATTGAAAACCAAGAAATATTAATCACACATTTAAAAGGAAGGGCAAAACCATCAAATGATAAAAAGGAAACCATGATTGTGACCTGACATAACCGGTCATTTGACAAAGTACAACGCTAAACCATACCTGAGCTTTGAAGCGAAAGACGACAATTGCACGTCATCTCGACTCGCCGGCCGGAGCGGACTCACCTCTTCCGAGCTCAATACCGACGAAGAATTCGACTTCGACTTTGATTTTGACAAAGGCCTCGACCGGTCCCTCGACCGCCACCCTCCGCCGCCACCGTAGCTTCCACCATCATCCACCTCCACGGCGGCAGACTCAATCGCCGACTCACCGAAGACATCCCCGTAAAAACCCGCATTTCCCCCCGGAATCCTGAACGCCGGTAAACTTCGACCACCCTTCGCCGGCGCCGGAGTTCCGAATCCCGGTAGCCGGAAAACCTCTTCGTAGAAATTGAATTCGCCGGAGAATTTTCGTGAGAGGACACTCCGGGGCGGGCCCCCAAAAACGTCCTGGAAGTCCTCTGCTTCCAGTCTTTGGTCAGCCGGAACCCTTCCGGTGGAGCGACGCATGGGGCCCATTTTGGGAGAGGATGAGATGCGGTGGTCGTCGATCGAACGACGTTGTGGCTTGGTGGTGTAAGGCATTCCCATGCCCATTCGCATCCTCAATGATTCGTCCATGTTTTCTTACTAATTTTTTTTTTTTTTTTCGTTCTAGTGTTTACAAGTTTTTCTTTTCTTTTAAAAAACTCAAGTGTTTACAAGTTATGATAGTGTGTTACGCTTCCTCTCTTTATATACACACTTTTATTTTATTTTTATTTCACTTCTTTTATTTTTTTTTTTAAAAAAAGAATAACAGTAGGTGGTGGGACTTTCTCATTTGATTTTATATGTTTGTTTGTTTTGTTTCCTCACATTATATATATTATGTGATGGCATTTTCTTTTTCACATACTACAATATATGATATGAGTAAATAGAGATTTTATTTATTGTCGGGTTATTTTAATTTAAGGTAAATAGAATGAGAGATATATCGCAATATCATGGACATTTGTCAATCCACTTGTGGGCGGAATTTTATAATTACGAGTCTTATATACTACATCCGTTCCTAATTAACTATCGTTTTTCCTATACAAATTTTTATATAGAAAGCCGATCTCCAAAAATATTATTAATACTTGGGGTGATTCGATCGCAACTATTACGATCATGAACAGTCTTTCAAATTTCTTTAATCAGTGGAAGCAAACATTTGGACAATTTCTACACGTTTTGATTTTAATTGTTTGTTTGTTTAATTTGTAACTTTGTAAATTTTTTACACTTATTTTTTATATTTACTCCGGAAATAATTAACTTTTCCAGGTTTAATAATTATCAAAATTTATAAGAGGAGTCCCTTCGGGGACATCCGAAAAATTTATAAGAGAAAAAATAAGATCTTAATTATATCAAAATTCGGAGTTTTAAATCTCTATGTAGTCCTTCATCACTCACCTAGGAATTTCTCCTTCACTATTATGTGCAGTATATCCTAGCTTATTGATCAAACTCGTGGTTGTGGAAACAGATCGTGGATCCATTTATCGTGCTTTGAAGATTCAAAGCTAAATCCTTGACGACTGTCTTTATTAATTAGAAAACTATTTTTTTTATTAATTTGGGAATATGGCTGTTCATTCATCTTACTCGACTTGTCGTTGATTGTATCCGAGTCATTTCATATGTTTTTTCTTCTTTCAATCACTTCACTTCAGACTTGGACATTTTTGTTAGCAATTTCCAGTTTTCTGGTTCCCTTGTTATATATATACCTTCTCCGATCCGCTTCAATTATATGTCGCATAATGGAAATTGCGAATCTTATATGAAATATTTGATGATAGAAAATTTTATATGTCCGTCATTTATTTATTATTTCAAAGCCATTAATTCTTATGTTAATTCACGTACCCTGATCTCACTAAAATTCATGGCTATAATTCACGTACCCTTTCAATCACGTACGTTGTCTTTCTTTCTTGCCGTCTCCGTCCTTTTCCTAGCTACCTCAAAACAATATTCTGCTTGGATTCATTTCAATATAAACCAGTATCAAAATGAATTGAAATATCATCCATATTATATATTGTACTTATGTTTTCTTAAGTTACTAGAAAGTTGTATTAACTTTGAGATGGAGGGGGGCTTTTATTTTATATATTTGAATATAAAAGGCATAAGTACACAAACCCAATGTTTTGCTTATCTGGAAAGAGGAATATATGTTTGGTTGGAGTGATTTTAGGTTGATTTGCGTGGGTCTAAGAATCTTCAAAACAAAGATAAAAAATGTAAACATCCAAAAGAAGAAATGTTTTTATATTTTCCCACATGAATTACAAGCCAATATGAGGTTTTAGTTAGTTAAAAAATCATTTTCAAACCAAACAATAACTTTTTTTTCCTTTTTTGACAATAATAAAAAATAAAAATTAAGGGTGCATATATATATACACACACCTCTGTGTGTTGTGTGGGGGTCAAGAATGCACAGTTAAATATCAAATAATGTGTTTTGATATGAATTAAAGCAGTGGAGTAAACTAACCCGAACATAAAAACAAACCACTCCGTCCCAATCATTTTATAATTTCTTCATGTCTTTGTTACTTATAATGTAATCACTCTCTTTACATTGATTAATCCCATTTGGAATTTAGTATAGTCATACAAATTTTCTCCTCTTCTTATTTCTTTAATTAATTGGATCCTGTCAATTGATTCGATGCCAAAATATTCTTGCTTTGAATTCCTTCCCTCAAAATACATCTTGAAAATAGCAAATATAAGTAAGGTGCTAGTGCCCTTATTACTTTATTCATTCTAATAAGTTAAACTAAATTTAGAAGTAATTTCAAAAAATAATAATTTAGAAGTCCATCGTCACTGAAGTGTATATATATACAAAAAAAAAAAAAAAACACACTTTAGAAGTTTTATATATGTAAATGATTCATAAAATTTGAATATTATTGACCTAACACGAACTTAATTTTATTAATGGACTAAAATTATATATTATATATCGTGATTCGTCACTTTTAAGATTTTCGTACATGCATGTGTTGCATGAACTTGGTACAATTATTGAAGAATCTTTTTATCAAACAACCCTAAAATAAATGAAAATAAAATAAAGAATGTACTTATATATATGACAGCACTAAGTAAAGAAAAAATCACACTTTATTTATTTGGTACAAATTACATATACTAGTACACTGTATTAGGGTTGTTTTGTTGTGTAGGATATCTTCGGAACAATTACATATGATACTGGAGAAATAATGCACTGTAATCAGAAAGATGTCTTCTTCTTTTTTATCATCGTATCGACAGGAATTTCTCAAACCAATCAAAATCCTGGATCGAGATCACTATTTATCATGATTCCAGATGTATTATAATAAATATTGAAATTCCCCAGCTATTACTATAACACGTTGAGTGCTATCTTGTGAAGGAACGATCAATCATTTTCATACTGACGCATATTGGTTATTTGCTTTGGCTAAGAAAAGTAGCATTTCTTTTTCGGAAAAGGAAAAAGATCGAATTAGAGAGGAGATCAACTTGTATGTATGATAAAAATCTTTTAAAAAGAATTCGGCACTATATATCCATCGTTAGTTTATAAGCACGCATTACATTTACATAGAATATTCATCGATCGATATCCTTAATTCGAGAAAAATACTTGGATAATAAGCTAGTAATTCATACCATTTAAGAACAAGAAACAAATTTTTAGATTAAATTGATTTATGGAAAGAATAAATATTGCTCTTGTATTGTCAAGACGTACGATTAATTTGCCTTGACCAGTTAGATTTAGTAGAGTAAATTAAAATCGCTGTTAATCTGGAGAGCTTGAAGCCATGTTGAACCTGAACAATATTGGCCAAACCTCAAAGGTCGCGGCCGGCCGGCCAGAGATGGCTCCTCTAAACGTACAGATTGATCACACTCTTAGGCTAACAATGTTGAAGTTTACAGGCTCCGAGTTTTTTTTTGATAACAAAATAGAAAAAAAAAATTAATATACTTTTAAATACCAATTAAAAAAAAAAGGACGTTGAGAAGCATGCATATATTGATGCAACTTGAACCCTTAATGAGAAAGTTAATTCATGATAAAAAAAATAAAAAATGCACACGTATATTTCGTACAAATTGTAGACAATAGTACACTAGGGCTTGTTTTCTTGTAGAATATCTAAGGAACACAAACACGATCTACGTACTTAAAGAGCGATTTCGTCGGAATTTCTCAAATCAATCAAAATCCTATAGTTAGCTCGAATGGAAAAACACATCATGAGAGGATGCACGTTACTTACATAATCGTACATATATACATCTATTTATATATACACACACGTTTTGAAGCGCAAGATATATCTTTTCAATTATTGACCTCCATTGAATTGTAGGATCGATCGAGCTAGCTAGCGAGCAACGAACTATAATTAAGTATTATATATACTCCATTGAATTGATGGGTGCAATAGTAAAACTTTTAAGCTCCATTCGTGAGTACTAATTACTTGAATACTCTTTTCATCACAATTTAAATGAAAATATAAATATTTTTTTTATCCTAAATTACATGATACATTTGAAAATTTTAAATTATACCCTTATATCTCACATGCACCAAACTCTCCTTTTTCACCCTCCCCATTTCAATCTATATAATTTTACTTATGTCTCTAAATAAACTAATTAATGTGGATATTTTATTGCTCTGCGTAAAATCTCAAAAATTGCCCTCTAAAGTGGGACGGAATATATTGCCAATGAAGGAACGAACAATCGATTGATCATCATTGTCGTGACACGTTTTTAGGCTTCTTAATTGGTTAATTGGTGAATTTTCTAAAAGTAACTACCATTTGCATTAATTTTCGAAGTGCAAAAACGTATGAAATGAGAGCAAGTTACTATACAAGAGATAAATTCTTTCAAAGTCAATAAAAAATGCATTTTCTAGTGGCTAATCACGAATAGGTGCGAGAAATGTCAAGTGTTCAACAGAAACGTGTTTGGTGAGAGAAATACCAACTTTTCTAAATGCTAATAGTACTTTCCTTAATCTAATTGTACTTGATTCAATGTCATAATATAGATATTTCGAAAAGAACAAAGCTTGACCCTATTCATGCAAGTCATTCAAAATAGTATTTTTTAATGATCAATTATTTAAAAATAAAATATCATAAAATAATTCTCAAAATATCATGTATTTTGAAACGGAAATAGTAATTCTTAAGTTATATTTGACAAAAAGAAAATTATACTAAAAACAGTTAATCAACTATTAAACAATATATATATGAAATGTGATAGGTGTTGGCCGGAGGGACGATAAGATCATAGTAGCATATATTAGGCAAGCTAAATTAATTAATTTACTCACAATATTTAACCAGTAATTTATCGTCGGCTGACTCTAAAGAATCGTCATTTTAGCAACTAACCCACTCTCTACTACATTCCCCTGGCTTAAAGTCCGCTCATTCTCTTGATTTTAAATAGGGCGGACTCGACTCTTAGACGATAAAAGTGACCTCTTAAACCCAAAAAAAAAAACATTATAACGTATATATGAAATTCCCTCTGTAAAAGCTTAAAACTAATTTTATGAGAATTAATGCCTATATATTTTATTTTATGGAAAATTAAGACCTAAAAATATCTTAAATTAGGCATCTTAAATAACGACTATTTTTTTCATTGTAATTGACAACCAAATTTATTTCATAAAAGAGTAAGACATATATATATATATATTATGAAAAAAAATGAAAACTAAGGTTGAAAATATTATTTTTTTAGAGTAGTACGATATTCACAAATTATTTATTTCTTCAACTGACATATATTTTTCTTTTTTTTCTTTTCAAAATATAGATACATTCTTCTTTAATGTTGAAAACATTATTTTAAGTATGTTTGAAAAATTGGGTAAGAGAAGTAAAATTTCAAAATCCATTAATAAGATCGTTGAAAAATCATCGAATATATATTGTATATAGGAAAAGACAATTAAATGAAAGTGTTAATAAGATATTCGAAAAACTTTTGAGATATCTTTTAGAAAATATTATTTTTTACAAAAATTCTTAACACTTTTGAGTTTCTATACCGAGAAATTGTTTTAAATCTTTTACGCACTTAATTTTTTTTTTTAAATAATAATAAGACCTCATTGCCTCAAATTAATGTGTTGAGCCCGCTCAGACTCTGAAATATATATTATCAAATCACATGGTTTCAGAATTATGATTTTTTTAACACAAGGTACGTGCTCATAAACCACTTCAAAGAAACTCAGGGAACTATTATAGTTTTAAACATCTCTTCTAGAGCTATATCTCGAATTCAATCATATATATGATCCATTAATTCTTTCTTCGAGAATACAATATATTTAATATTTATCGTTGTTTGAAACTATATATTGTCGAGTATTATTGAGACATGTGCTTAATTAAATTTTTTTTGCTTAAGTTTCTTTACTTAGTATTTTTAGGAATTAGTGGTCCTTCTATTTGTCACGTAATTATCAGTAGTGTGAGAGTTCTGTTATTCTTTCTCTATATTTAAGTTTTACTGATCTCAATAAAATATTGTCAAGTTTTCATTCAAACTCTAGTGTCTTTATATGGTATCAAAGCCATATTGATCCGTTTTCTCAATGTACCTGTATCGAATTTCTCGGGTGGCCGTAAATAGGCCACCATAGGAATGAGTGTGAGGAATGTGGTAATGTGTATCATGGCATGCGGCTTCTCGGGTCAAAATAACATTACCACTGTGACAAAATACACCATCGACACTATCACCGCGTAGAATACACAATTACTTAGCCCGTAATCAGTGAGTCTGAATGCGACCAAGGCTTGAGACAAACAAACCAAACCACATCCTATATCTTTCTCGAGTAATTTACTCGATAAATCCCAGGAGGATCGAATTGCTACGACAACGAAGGTCAACCACCATGATATGGCAATGATAACGTCCAACAGGTCCATGGGTGGTTGGTTAGTGACCACGCTAATGTTAGTTATGGGTTTTCGATTAGCCGTCATTTATTTTGCTACATACTACTATAAAGCTTCCACCTTTAAGTACTTGTCTCTTGGTTTTCATCTCATTTCATTATTGTTCACTCCGACGATGCCATTATTGTTCCTCCAATTGTTCACAACTCTCTGTGTTTCAATTCTCCAAATTTTCACCATTATTGTTCAATCCTACGAACATGCAATGGCATCACAACCTCCTCCAGTCCAAGTCCAACCTCCTCCCCCATTACCAAAACACAATTGCATATATTGTGATTACAGTACTATTGATCTTTCAAAATTTGAGTTTCATCTTCTGCTCATGCACAACCAAACCTGTTAATACCAAAGAGCCGATTGTTGACACAACCGTCACAATACATAATGCCCCCTTGAAAAATTTGATAACTTTGTGATCGACATTTTTAAGACTCTGGATCCAACCATTAACGAAGTAGTATCCAATGAGAAAAGGTACGAAGATGATGGCGAGATCTACTTATGCAATGATTGGCAGGTTCAACTCCACCATTTTGGTTCTCTAGAAGAGGGGCTTTTCGTAGAACGAAATACCATAGGTCAACAATGAGTTGAAGATTATTGCCACGATTCCAACAACCACACGAGGTGGTTTAGGAATGCACACAACTTGTGCTTCCTGAGTTCGCTCACGAGGAGTCGTTATGGGCAGCATGTTGTGCTACAGGTTTCGGTTCGAGAAGGTCGAGATGAGAACTGGATTAAAACTCGAAGTTACCTCTAGCCTGAGAATTATGGGAAGATTCGTGTTTTCGCCGCGATTTCAAGCACCAAAAATAAAAACTCGGGTTATATACATGAGTATATATATGTTCCAGAAAATACTCACCAACAGTCCATCGATATCGGGTCAGCAATAACAACTTGGGATTTAATTCCAGCTTTTTGATTCACCAGAGAGTTAAAACCACAACCTCGTTGATTAAATGATTAATCGTTCAACCGATGTATTTGCACTCGTTAAAAAGAAAAAAAAAAGAACAAATTAGTCTCAATTGAAAGCTTATGAAGAATGGTAGAGGAAGGTATATTTACAAAAAAATGTGGTTGCTTGTAAATGGTTGTACATGATAAAGAGGAAGGCATATGGAAGTGTTCATCGTTACAAAGCAAGGTTTTTCGCAAAAGGATTCACACAACGGCCAGGAATTGATTTTCACTCGACTTTCAAGCCCAGTAATCAAGTCCACAACTATACGTATCATCCTGTCACTAGCCCTTCAACTTAATTGGCCACTTCGACAGCTTGATGTCAACAATGCCTTCCTTCAAGGCTCACTTGATGAAGAAGTGTACATGATGAAACCTCCAGGATTTGCAGATGATACTCGTCCCTCTCACATTTCTCGATTAAAAAAGGCAATCTATGGCCTTAAACATGCATCCCGAACTTGGTACAATGAATTGAAAAGCCATCTCATTCATTTGGGTTTTGTGAAATCAAAGTCGGATAGCTCACTATTTATTCTTCATCGACTTGAGACAACTGTGTACTTATTTTTGTACGTGGATGACGTAATTATCACTAGTAGTAACATCAAGGTTGTTAATCAAGCCATTCAATCCCTTGCTATGCATTTTTCAATTAAAGATTTAAGCAATCTTCATTACTTTCTTGGTGTTGAGGTTATTAGGGATCCCAACATGCTCATTCTCTCTCAATCTAATTATATCAGTGAGATCCTACGTGATGAAAAAATGAGCCAGTGCAATCCAGCTACGACTCCTATGAGTGCCTCGAAAGTATTTCATGTAAATGATGGAGCCGAACCTATCGATGCTACTTCATGTAGGCGTATTCTCAGGAATCTTCAGTAACTATCATTTATGTCACGACCCAAACCAACGTCATGACCGGTGTTGTAATCCATTTAACCACGGAACTACGACCAGCCTCAAAATGCAAAATTTTGTCCAAGCATTACCAATAACAAAGTTAAATACAATAATTACATAACGACTTCTGACTTAAACAAAAATTGGCATCATAACATCAAGCCCACAGTCATCCCACAAGTCAGAAATCTCAAGTCATACAACCAAGTTCTACCAACACGAAGTTACACTAGATTCAAAAGTTTACATGGATAATTTACAAGTCTAGACGACTAATGTACATGGGAGATATATCAAAAGGAAGATTGAGAGCTTCTGAGACAAGTCCTCTAATCAATGAGACTAAGACACCGAGCCTAGTCCTGCAATATCTGGAAAAAAATATATATATTTTTGGGTGAGTGGGAGCCACTCAGTAAGTACCGAATATAATATACTAAGCAATATAACCATGTCTAATAAATTATAATCCCAAGTAATCTCCAAAACAGCTATAAAAACCGTTTTGAAACCGTATGTGAAATCACAAATCGATTTGTCAAATAATCGAAAGAATATTGAATAATCCCAAATATCAATTTCACAAAGTGTAATTCATCAAAATACGATCCCATGATAAGTTAATTAAATCACAATATAAATTCACAAATCTCAATAAAACCACAATCTCTTATCATAGGTTAATCTTCATGACAAGTGCTCCCTAGAACATGTTTAGGTACGAGTAACGACACGCCACCACGTCTTTTGGCTTAGGTGCGCAACCTTTGGCCTCACTGTGGACCCGCCATCGTTACGATCAGTCACTCTATCCTTAATGATAGCAAGTGGCAAGACCCAAAACTAGATAGTCCTATAATCGGTATACGGCCGTATCCTACACATATGCCAATCCAATCAAGTCTCGAATTTCTCAAAGTAACAATTTTTAAGTCAAATCACGGTTCAAAAATCAATGTGAACTCAAATAAAGTTTCCAACATATCTCGATGTTATACATATAGAATATCATAAATCATGGTGAATCAAATCAGATTTCTAAATATATTTCTACAATAACATAGAGAAATAACGCATTCCCTCAGATAACAATTAAAATCAAGTTTTTCAAATCAAATCATATAATATAGTATTACCATTAAGGAAATTCTTAAGACAACGATTTATTAGAAAACCGTTATATTACGCAGTATCTTATATACGATACTTACCTCCCAAAATCAAAACTTAGCGCTGAGATGACTCACACCTGGTCACCCGCTCGATCTCCGTCACCTATAATATTAATATTATTATAACCATTCCGACGATTAATATCGACTCATAATTCTATATAAAATGTCGTGAATGCATGAAATGCAAGCTAATGTTGTTTTCAATACACGCAAACCATACATCAAGAAAATTTATCAGATAACCTTGTCAGAATATATTTTTAAAGCCACAAAACCCCATTACAACATATATAATATGTAAGTACTCAAATCTAAGTGTTTTTATAATTCATGACACACAACAGCTTCAATTCTCAAATCATCCGTCAAACAAATTGAATTAATTTAGTTTAACTTAATTAAACAAACAAAATACTTAATATTCATGATATATTATAAAATTTAAAATAATTTGTTAAAAAATAAGGATCTTTAATAAAGATAAGAAATTGTTAATTAAATTAATTATAATTACCTTCAAAGCTACTTATTCTTTTTTTTTTCTCTTCTCTCCCGATTTGCTTTTCTGCTTTTCTTTTTCCTTTCTTTTCTTTTTTTCTCTCTCTGTTCTCTATCTTTCTAAATTTTTTTTAAAATTTTTTTTTGGTTTCCTGATCTGATCGCGGAAACATATTTTATATATATATATATATATATTTTACTTAAGTACTACGTAGAAGTTTCTACATTAAATATATATAATTTACGAGTAAATCCTCATATTTTAATTATTTAATCAATTTTATTTTCAAGTTTGATAAATTACAATTCAGTTCTTATATTTATATAATTTTAATGTAATACTATAACAATACACATAATGTCATGATATCGTTTTAATTCTAATCGTGCGTCTTATTATATGATGAATATATATATATATGATATTAAATTAAAATTTTTGGTCTAATAAATTAATATTGGGGTGTAACAATTTACTCGACCCGACATTTGCTACTCGGTGCACAAATTGTCTCAGTTCATGCACACCCCTTCAGACCATCATTGGACAGCTCTAAAACTCATTCTCCGCAACCTACGGGGAACTCTTCAGTATGGCTTACACTTAAATCGCATAGACAATTTCAATCTATATGTACTCTGATGCTGATTGAGCTGGAGATGTTAATGATCGTGCTTCAACCTCAAGTTAGCTTCTGTTTCTTGGAACTAATCCCGTCAGTTGGTCCTCAAAATAACAAAAAACAGTAGCTCACTTTTCGACTGAGGCTGAATATCAAGCAGTAGCAAGTGCATTAGCTGAAACAATTTGGGTCAAGAACCTTCTTCTCGAACTATATGTTCCTGTTGTCAAAGTACCTGTAATTTATTGTGACAACATTGGAATAACTTATCTATGACAAAATCCAGTCTTTCATAATCGTATGAAATATGTAGCAGTGGACTTTCATTATGTTCGCAATCAAATTCAACAAAAATTGGTCTGAGTAGTACACATTCATGATGCATATCAACTAGCAGACACTAACAAAGACACTTCCAAAACCTGGTTTTGACAGACATCTATGCGAGCTAGGCATTGCTACACACTGCCTATCTTGAGGGGGGAGTATTGAGACATGTGCTTAATTAATTTTCTTGTTGCTTAAGTTTTTTCAGTTAGTACTGTTTCTTTATTTTAGAAATTAGTGGTCTTTTTATTTGTCACGTAATTATCAATAGTGTGAGTTAGTTTAGGAATTCTCTTATTCTATCTATGTATTTAAACTTTACTGCTTTCAATAAAATATTGTCAAATTTTCATTCAAACCCTTGTGTCTCTGTTTTTTTTTTTAATGATAAACTCTTGTGTCTCTATAAGTATATATATATATATATATATATTTTATGATAAACTCTTGTGTCTCTTTTAAGTATATATATATATATATTATGATAAACTCTTGTGCCTCTATATAAGTATATATTTTCTTGAATACATGAGTATATATATGTATTCTAAAGAATCTAAAAGGACGCAAGTATATATTTGCATGGGTTAGAAAGGACAGACAATGATATACGTGAAATCCATGTCAAAGAATGATACAACGTGTATATGTCAATGTGTTTAAATCAATCAACCTATAGAAAATAGAATCCGACAAAATAAAAATTAAAAATCTGCTATCAAACGCCTATAATAATGTTGAAGAACAGGATTACTTTTAGATGGGGTAAAAAACATTTAACCATTTTTCACGTGGAAAGAGAAAAAAAAATTGGAAAACAATATAGTCGGATACAAGTGTAATATTTTTGGATAGAAATTTCTCACCACATCATCGTTTAAATATATAAAAAATAATTAGACATGTATAAATTTGAGTCATATATCATTAATGCACTCTCACTCCCCCATATTTTCGGTGATTAGATCTTCTTCCTTCCTCCCTCTTTGTAATTATCTTTTTTTTTCAGATCTAAACCATTAAAGATTCAATTTTCTCAATTTTTTTGTCCTTTTTCCTTTGCAACATCACCCGTAAATTCAAGTATTGATTATTTGATCAATCCTGAGAAACTCATAAAAGTATAAAACTAGTGAAATCAACTTATCTGCAAATTGAATCCATATTACTTGATTTAACAATTTTTTTTATTTTATGAAATCTTCTATCTGGATTAGTGTAAACTATTGAGTGTGAAACAATTTGTCCACTTATTTGATCGACTATGTTTAATTAAATTTAAGTTTTTTTCTTTCTTTCTTTTTCTATTTGATATGATTTCTCTTCAGAAACTCACCTTTCTTATGAAATCTGGTGGACATTTGTTTTGAAAGAGATGAAAGATTATGATTTCGAAAATAAGGGGATAATATAGAGGTTTTGTTATAACTTTAAATAAAATATAATCAATTTTTTATTTTTCCTATACGTAAAAATGAGTCATCAAAATTAACACATATCCAATTATCATTTACATATTTAAATGATGATGTTGTGGGAAATTTTCACCCAAAAATTTCTCCACATGTTTACTCTCAAATCCTTAATCTGAACAAAATAAAATTTAAATATGTCGGCATAATCAAACAACGACCAAAGTAACTGACGAGAAAGAGACATATCATTTGTCTTAACGTGAATAAAGTCGTTGCAAAAAATAAAATAAAATGAAACAACAAATATGCCGAGACATTATATATAGCATATGATTGAACAAAAAGGATGAATGAAATAATACAGTAAAAATATCTTCACCATTAACTGTTCAGAGAAGAAATATATTTTCTTCACATCAATATAATATACTAATATAATACACTAATCACATGGCTATTAATTAAAGGACATGAATGAAGGATGAAATTGAGCCGTAAAATAAATAAAAATAATTAGCTTGAATTCGACTGGCCAGAAACTCACGATCCGTCTATTAATTTAACAGGTTCAATCCTGACGCGTGTATATAATAAAAGTGCCGCTTCATCGATAAATGCGTCTCATACGGTGAAACTCAGACTTGTTGTTTTGTCGTCGTCACTCGTCATCATCGTCATCGTTGCTTCATGAAAACCATTTATCAGGAAATGCGTCACAGGGTAGAATGTTCCTTTTTCAACATAAGATACCATTACCATCTTCTTTTCTAAAGAAGCAATCGTTTCAATTTGTGAAAAGTAGAAGCAAAGTCGAACCCCACCATTTTCATGTATAATGGCAATCCCTTTAACCTTTTTAACTTTTTTTTTTTATATATACAGGATTTATATTTTATTAATAATAAAAAGAGAGAATATAGTAGAGGTCGAATTTCGACGGATAAACATGAAGTTTCGGAGAGAGATCCTAACTGTTGTCGAAAACGAATGAATCCTAGACTAAAACCCTCATCTTCAAACGAAACGAAGAAAAAAATCCTAACTATACTCAACATCCACAATTTATCAACCAGTTGATACTGTCACAATCGACAAATCTTAAACAATCATAAATTTAGGAGAATTTTCAGGTAACGAAAATTAAAACAAAAAGATCGTTAACTAGGAACCGTAGTTTGTTTGTTAGAAAAATGACAACATTGAATTTCTTTATTCATGGACCGACTGATCAGATTAGATGTGCCAACTTATTAGTGCAATCTTGTCTACTGTTTAATCTTTTGTAATACTAAGGAAATCAAGTTTATGAAATCTGACAAAGGAGGAGGACCCGCATCGTACAAAAAGCAAAGTGATAATACATGTATTAGTCCCTATGTTAATCCAACCTATAATATTTATCCTTTTGTTTTTAAGTGTCCGAAATTGGTCCCTGGTTGGAAGACTAAATTGAAAGATAATGAGCAATTTCTTATTTTGAAAGTCGGCGAAACGCCGTTAATCATTCATTAGAAACGTCTAAATGGACTAAATCAACTATACAAACCAATAGTTCTTATAAAGATAATGAGCAATTTCGAACGTTATTATCCCAAAAGCAAGAATGAAAAAAAATTATATTCAAAAAAAAAGAATGAAAAAATGGAAAAAGGACATAGTAGCAAAGTCCATACAGAAGAAAATTCAAACATAAGGACCGATTTCGGACGTCTGATGAAAATATGAACAATATCGAAATTGTGATAAAATACAGGGACTATTTGGTGTATTATCTGAAAAGCGAAAAAATAAAAGGCAGTGTACCAAAATCCATACCGATGAAAAAGATAGAAGTATCTTTTCCATTTTGCTAGTAGACGATAGTGGAAGAAGCCATGTGGAGTTGATAAAGACGAAACAGTACCGCGTACATGCCACAATGTGATACAACCTCCTTGTTCAAGAATACAAAGGATTGTCTTTTCACCATCAGTGATCCCATCTCAGTTCCTTCGAAAGACATACATTTGTTGGTACCAAAAAACAAGTTTCAGCGTCTTCTTAGCGTAAAAGTTCATTGAACATGTCAATATTGGAGGATAGAAGTATACCTGTCTCTCTTGATTATGACCGGATAAACATCTCTACGTTCATTTGTACAAAGCTTTCACTGCAAAGCCTAGCCTGTGAAAAATGCGTGCATCAATAATGAAAATGATTAGTTAATCAAACCTCATCTCAGGAATTTCAGGAATGTGTGTGTATGCGAGTGTGACGTGGACAAAAACAGTATGAGAAAGTTCCTAGAGCAAAACAAGAAAGAACGTCTTGATGTCCTGTAGCTTGGAGCAGTATCTCACAAACAAAATTAGCTCACTAATCAATGACTTAAGGGATAATACCACATTTATTCCATGTGTTTTATTTAAAACTTTTGTGCAAGAAAAAATACCGAGACAAGAATGAACTTTGGACGTTCTTAAAAAAAAAAAAAGAGCAATTCAATTGTGTTCTATAACAAGGGCCTAAATAACAAAAGGATAATTTGATTGCAATTAATTTGGGTTTTTGCTATCATGCTAAATACATGGACTATCTAGTCTAGTTTATTATCCAAAAGGAATAATTAGGAGGCAAAGTTCATACTCCATACCGATGAAAATGACGGAAGAACCCTATCATCTTGCAAGTAGACAGTAGTGGTATCGTTAAATTAAGATTGTGATGGTCTTTCACCATCGTTGAGTTCATTTTAGTTCCTTGGCACTTTGAAATCCGTCCAGTTGTTGGTTTTGTAGAAGTACAGCAAATTGAAGCGTGTTTTTGGCAAAAAAGTTCAATTAACGTGTACATATCAGAGCAGAGACGTACATCTGTCCCTATCGATTTTGACCGGATAGATGTCTCTACACACATCTGTACAAAGGTTGCGATACAATCAAGCCCCAGCCTGAGAAATTTTCATACATTATGATTGAAAATGATCATTAATCAATCCCCACCTTCGTAATTTCAGGAATGTGTATGTGTGTGCGCGTATGACATGGACAATAACAGTATGAGAAAGTTCCAAAGACAACCAAAAAAGTATGTCATGTATTATTGTATTGTGTCCTGTAGTTTAAAGCAGTATCTCACTAACACTACTAGCACCCTATATCCCTACACTAACATACGATAATATAACATTTAGTCCTTGAATTTTAGCAAAAAAAGTTGACGTAGTCTTTTTTGAAGGAAAAAACCCCTCCAAATTTTGCCCCTACTAGGGAAGAAAAAAAATCAAAGTAAAGACCGATTTCGGACATTTCAAAAGGAAAGGATAAATTTTAAATTTTCACTAAAATACAAGGACTAAATACTATATCCAAGCTAAGAAGAGGATGATTTGACTGCAATAAAGATGGTATCACATTCATCGATTAACGTCAAAAACTCCAGGCCATTCATGCTTGCAAGTAAACCCAAACAGGCTTGTGTGCGCTCCGCTACAGTTAGATTTTAAAATCATGCAGCCATGAATTTTTATTTGATGTTGATCGGTGAAGAATAAGAAGCTTTGAGACGTGTACTATATAGTTTTCATTTGAATGAAGTGATTACAAAACTAATCTATTTGTATAGACTCAAGTTAGAGACTGTAGACTGGGATAAGTACCTAGGTACTACATGAACTTTAAAAAAATTTCCATACTACATACCTGGATTTTCATTTTGGTGTGTTCAACCAAAAGAAAATCTTCAACACCAATTTCTGCTTAAGCCAAATAAATGCACTTCCCAAGAATTGGGATGACTTTTGGGCTTCTCTTCTAGGATTTGACATCAAGCTTGGATTCACCATCCCTTGTAAGTTGTAACGGAACTAAAATCATTTTCTCATAAAGCAAGTTATGTTGATAGTAGTTAGTAAGAAAGTTGATGTGAATGTCAAAGGTAAGAAAAACATAGACGAAACCAGCAACATTGGTCTCCCAAATAAGTTTTGAACAAAGACAAAAAACTCACCATAAGTCTCTAACTTGTTTAGTTTCCCATCACCATTCACTGCGCATAGTTTTTCTTCTTTGGAAATGTGACACGATTGCCTACAAACAGAATGCAGTAAAAGAATCAAGTGTTTCCATCAACAACATTAAATGAGATAAGAAGAAACAACAACTAAATCCAGGGAGTGGCTTGATCTTACCATGATTAGAGCACTAAGAGTAAGTAACCATAACCCATGAAACAAATAATACCCAAGAATCTAACGGTGGCTAGACAAATGCGAACAATTTTGAATCCAAGAGTTCTAATAGCGTAATTATATGTAAAAGGGTAGAAAAATCACTGCCGATAGTTTAACAAAAAACTAGTACATTGCCTTTTTATCTTCTAGCAAAAGAATCTACTTTTTGTACAACATTGCTCAAAATCCAAGTTAAAAATCCATGTTCTTAAACCAAATCTCAAACCAGGAAAGACGGTAACATCGAGCCATGATATTCGAGCCAACGACATCCCTTGAGAATGGCTTTCAAGCCATCATTCCTCATCTCATTTCCAACAGTTTGAAGGTACAATAAGTTTGGCAGCTCAAATTACTTTAATTTACTTAACATAATGCATGATTTCTCTATCTCCCTGATATTGCTCAAAATAAACTGCATTAGTTATGGAAGAAATTTTTAGATACATTTCTGATCTACACACAATTCTATTGATAAGGCAAACACTCATCAAAGAGCACATGACAGAAAACAGAGTACGGTACAGCAGTACATATAGAGAAGCTAATGTATGAGGAAATGTATTTCAAATAAAGAACCTCCCCGAGAGATAGTCCACCACAAAATAATGGCAAGAGTCTATCCATGTTCCAATATGATAGAACCACCATTGCAGCCAACGAGGATTAATCAAAAGAACTAAGACCAACCCAAGGATCACAGTTAGGAAAGTTACCGTGAAACTCAAGTAAAAGGCGAGCATGTCTACGAAACCACCATCGTCTTCATCATTAACTGTAGCACTTGGCGGCGTCTTTGATCCGGATCCTTCAGCACTACAACTTTTTACCAACGAAGTTCCGCAAAGAAAAGGATTTCCTTGAAAGCTACTTTCAGTAAAACTTCCAAATTGTGTGCGGTATAAATTATTGTTTGCCACACTGAAAGTGCCCATGGAGTATAAAGCCGGAAGTTCTTGAGGAATATTTCCACTTAACAAGTTGTTGGAGAGATCACTCTCGATCAGTTTGAGGTCTGTTGTTGTTGAGATTGAGATTGTTGCAACATCAGAGAGTGCATTAAAGCAGCGGTAGAAGATTGGTTCGGGAGATTTTGAGATTGCTGATATTGTAGAAGTCGGCGGATGCAGATTTTGAAGGGTCCATGCTTCTCATCTCTTGTTGATAAGCAGCAGCAGCCATGGCTTGATATACATCAGGTTGAAGTCCAGCCAGCATAGAAGCATCGAGTCTTGGCTGCATCCAAGGCATTGTCATTCCCATTCCCTGGAAGTTTAGCGATTGCATTCCTCTGTCTCCCAATATAAGTGGAGAATTCATCCCCAGATCATCATCTTTCATGCCATGAAATGAAGGTAGTCCCATTGGCCACGGTCACTTTAGCCGAAGATGAAATGGAGAAGGATACATAGGGAATGTTGTTAAAGGCTCAATCTCCCATAAAGAAACTCTTGGCTGCCTCTCCCCTGCTGTAGATTCATCCCATCCAACCTGCATTTGCAAGTCAATATGCAACTTGTTACCATTCAGTTCAATATTGAAAGGGAATTTCAAATATGGAAAAGAAAAATCATTCTACAAAAATGGCATCATCTTAACAAACCTTGACTGAGCGCCGATGTGAATTTGGCCAGTGGCCAGAATCCAAGTCGCCTATGCCAGTTATTGTGCCCATGTAGCTGGATAAAGCACATTTTTTGTCATTACAAATCAAATTTATGGAATACTTACATTGAAGAAAAAGAAGATTTTTGAAAAACTACCGACGAACACTTGATTCTTCAGTTTCAAATAGCATCCTGAAGCGCATGCCAACTGAAACGCGGGTGTGATAAACTGCCTTTACATACTTGGCCAAGGGAATTACAAATTCTGATGGGCTTGCCCTGAATGAAAACAAGTAACATATTTTATATTACAGGAAATATATCTAAAAATTTCTTCCATACAACTAATGAGAAGAAGCTCAAAGCTTTACCTTGGGTTAAAGAATATAGTGAATCGACTATTTGTCGCAGCTGCGTGTGCTGCTGCCGCAAGAAGACCTAAGTGCATGCTATCGCTTGTTAAAACAGATGAAGGCATCACCGTCTGTGGTCTATTAGCACGTCGAATACCAAGTAGTAGCTGATTCTTTTCATTCCTGATTAAGAAACATACGAAATTCAGTTAAAACACACAGAGATCACCATGAAATGAACCGTTTCTGCTATCAAGCAAGAAAACATATTAGAACGAATGCGTACCAGATAAAAAGAACTGAATCACCCGCCACGAGCCTCTTAGCACCGACAAAGACACTCCATCCAGTCGTAAGGAGATGTCTTTTTGGCTGGCCTGCACAAGAAGTCAAAGATTGTTAGAATTTCAATTTAAAAAAAAATCTATAAGCTCACAAATTTTACTTCATGTAGGAGTAAAAATGACCTCGAAATATGCGTCTAAATTTCCATTCATTATCATGTAAATCCGTTGCTATTAGTTCTTGAGCAGGAGGTTGTTGGGAGAAGTCCTGCCAGTCAAGAGAATGATGTTAAGAAAAACAAATATTAATCGGACCAGAGAACTTGGAACCGATGTACAGTTTAGGTCTTTTTTTGAGTTCTCACCAAAGGAGGAACGACTTTTTCCGCTGCTCTCTGAGGAACAGAGAACCCACCATGTGTACTTGTGTCACTGGCTGTCAGTGTT
>NW_027266356.1:0-139698 GCF_046630445.1 Rutidosis leptorrhynchoides | reverse complement strand
TGATGCCGTGAGGAAGAGGCAACTACCTCTCCACCACACTTGCCATTTTTGTTATCCCTTCACTCCATCCCGTTAAAGAAGAAATATTTTCTTTCCCAAAGTTTTATTTATCTATTAGTTTTTTTTCAGACATATCATCTATATATATATATATATGTTTACTAAACAATATTCTCAAAATCTTTATACGTATTATGTTGCCGTTGTAGTTCATTATAAGCGATACAGCATATGATTTTTTAACTAAAACTATTGTAATAACTTTAATGCAAGATCATTTATCTTCTTAAAAGAAATGCAATACATTAAATTAAATTCATTGTAATGCAAGAGTCGAATTTCCATGCATTTTTTCAAAAAAAATAAAATTTACACGCCTATGAATCTCTCCCCGTTTGTTACCAATCTCCTTTTCAAATTAATTGTAAATTTTTATATATAATATATATGAAAATTTACATCCATTTTAAAAGAGGCAATATGTATTAATATATCTTATTTGTTGATATACTTTTCAATTCACTACTAGAAAATTATATGCGAATAATATTTTATTTCTCTTTAAATTAACTAATTGTTTAACTCATAAAAATGATCTAGTGATAGATCATGAACATGGATAAAGGAAGCTCGCTGACAAGCTTGGCTAGAACAAAGTCAGACCAACTTGTGGAGACCGTAGCCGCGGCTTTCAGATCACCACCAACGCCGGGCGACAGCCAACGAGGAGGAGGCAGCGGCACCTCGGCCGACAGTGGCGGCGGCATCCTGTCTAGGAAGTCGAGCCGGCGGCTAGCATCGCCGGGGCGCGGCAAGAACGTGAATAACAACACACACATTAGGAAGTCGAGGAGTGCTCAGCTTAAGCTAGAGCTGGATGAGCTGATGAACAGCAGCGCGGCTCTAAGCCGAGCCTCGAGTGCCAGCTTGGGACTCTCCTTTTCTTTCACCGGCTTCACAATGCCACCGGAGGAGATCGCCGACTCCAAGCCGTTTAGTGATGATGACATACGTGAGTATATATTTATTTATTTATTATTATTATTTTTGTTGGTGTTGTTATAAGAATATTTTTAAAGATATATATAACATTGCCTCAATATAATAAAATTCTTGGATATGAAAATTTTATTTGATTGACTGAGTGGTTAATTTAATTTTTATACTCATAACATTTAAAGTTTTAAGAGCACATGTCAATCACTATTGTCACTCAATAATAGTCACACAACCGAAAAAAAAAAGTTGTTTGCCTGCTTTGCAATTGTCACATTATATGATGATGGCCTACTTTTTTATAAAATTATTTGGGTAAAATGGAATTAAATAAAATAGTATTTGCGCCATCTCACACGATATATATTTTTTAAAATATTGATAAATAAAATAAAATAAAATATACATCATATTTTAATTTAAATTATATATAAAAATTATTTATTTTAAAATATATATATATCGGAGAGTAGAATATAACAACAATAACTTAATAAAGCTGGGAAAAAAGGAGAGGGCCGGTACCTACATTTTTGAATATAAATCCACTCAACACTTTAAAAAGTTTGTAATTATTAGGCAATGATGATGATATAGGTCCCTATAGTATTCTTCCAATATTAGAGGAAAACACTAAACTAATCTTATCCTTCTTATTCATCATTGTGGTTATTATTGTTGTATGTGTCTTAATCCAAGTAATTAATTATGGTCCAAAAATTAATTGTCGGGTTCTAAGGAAGTTGGAGACTAAAGTCAAAATTTGAGATGTTGACTTGAAATATATATAAGGAAATGAAGTCAAAGTTTTTGTGACTTTTATGTGTACAAAATGTCACACCAAGTAGTTAATTTTCATTTAAGTTCATATAGACTGTAGTATACATATGAAGGTCTTGTTCTAGGCAGAAGTAAAGGGCACAACACATGTTTTGACAAAATGTAATATAGAGTACAAAGATATTTGGTTCCTCAAAATATATAGCAATTAAGTACTATAAATTAGTTTATGTGGCCATAAGACAAAAAAAGAATAGGCAAACCTTAAATAAATATCCAGTCTAAGAATCAATTGTTGAAATTTAATTAATTTGTATCAATGTTGAATATTGCAGCAGAAGATATCGAAGCAGGAACAACAAGGAAGCCAAAGTTTCAAGCTGAACCAACTCTACCAATTTATCTAAAGGTGCCAATTACGCAAACCAGATAACTTCAACGAATTCCCTTCATCGATTGTTCGCTCCTTCTATTGATCTGTACTTTCATTATAACAATGCCCAGGTCCTCGTAAACGTACCATTAATGGAGGAATTTATGATTCATTCATTAAGGAAGGAGAGAATCACAGACAATCTTTAGTTCGTGGTTCTTCAAGTCTTGGACATTGTCTTAATTTTCATAGACATTCATGTACAAGACTTTTCCCCTTCTTTCCTAAAAAAAAAAAACGAAATTATTACAGCATGCATGCAGCCTTCGAGATTCATAAATTTATTCTACTTCGGTCAATGTATGCATAATGTAGATATAATTTATAAACAGAGGAAAGAAGGCTACGGATGCATGTAGAATATATTCAAGTACCTGAAAATTGAATAATTTTGAAAGGAAAGACTTTTTGATATGGAACTTTCGAATTTTGCAGTTCACTGATGTAACTTACAAAGTGGTTATCAAAGGCATGACAAGTTCTGAAGAGAAGGATATACTGAATGGGATCACTGGTCTTGTGAATCCTGGTGAAGTTTTGGCGTTAATGGGACCTTCGGGAAGTGGGAAGACGTCGCTGCTCAATGTTCTTGGGGGTCGGATACAGAGCCAACCGACTGTTGGTGGTTCAATCACTTACAATGACAAGCCATACTCTAAGTTCCTCAAGAGTAGGTAATATTGAATCTATATTACTTCCGTTCCAAGATACTTGTCCATCTTGTTATTTACTATCTATAAAAAAATTGACAATTATTTTAGGACGGAGGTAGTAACTAATAATGGAAATGTCCACAATTTAAGAATATATTACATTGATAGCAGGTGTCAAAATGAATCTTATATATAGTGTGCTATTTTCTTTCCATATACTTAACACAAGGTGCGGAGATATAAACATAACAAATTATCCTATTTTGACTTATTGACCAAATAGGGGTCAATGAAAGATCTATTTGTTGCAATGAGTAAGAATAGCCTGATTGAAAACTTATCCAACACAAGTTGTTTTTTGGTGTGTGTTTGCAGGATTGGATTTGTGACGCAGGATGATGTTCTGTTTCCTCATCTAACTGTCAAGGAAACTTTGACATATGCAGCGCTTTTACGACTGCGAAAGGTTTTGACGAAAGAACAAAAGGAAAAACGAGCAGAAGATGTCATACACGAGCTGGGACTGGAAAGGTAAAATACTCTATGCTCGGTTATTTTGCAATTTGCACTACACATGAGTGCATGTATAGCCACAAGTAAAAAAATGAATTTACATGAAGTACTAAAAATTATAGGAACGACGTACTCATGAGGTTGGTCAATGAAACAGGCTGCAAGTATAAACTATATTTGATGTGTGCAGGTGCCAAGATACAATGATCGGCGGATCCTTTGTCCGTGGAGTGTCAGGTGGTGAGAGAAAGAGAGTTTGTATTGGCAATGAGATTATAATAAACCCGTCACTTCTGTTCCTCGATGAACCCACTTCCGGCTTGGATTCTACGACAGCTCTAAGGACTGTTCAGATGTTGCAAGACATAGCAGAGGTTTGATGTCTATATTCAAATACTTCTCCTTTAACCTTTGATTACAGTCCTGTCCATCGTATAGCAAGCTGAGTGAGTACAAAGGTTTCTAAAGAAAAAGTATGTTCCATGAAACAATTACTGAACATAGTGAGCAAATGAGTGAACGATTTTTCGTTACTGACCTGTTAAGTTTCCATCTAATTGTAGGCTGGAAAGACTGTGGTAACGACAATTCATCAGCCGTCTAGCCGATTATTCCATAAGTTCGACAAGCTGATCCTTTTGGGAAAAGGGAGCTTGCTCTACTTTGGAAAAGCATCAGAGGCAATGATCTACTTCTCATCTATCGGATGCTCCCCTCTTATTGCAATGAACCCTGCAGAATTCTTGTTAGACCTCGCGAACGGGAATATAAATGACGTATCTGTTCCATCAGAACTAGAGGATAGAGTTCAAATAGGGAATTCTGATAATGAAGCAAGGAATGGCAAGCCATCTCCAACAGTTGTGCATGAGGTAACGAGATGCTGACAATTTTGTTCAAACATTATCACCATCAAAGTAATAATCCAATATGACTATTGCTTTCACAATGACAGTACCTGGTTGAGGCATACGAGACACGTGTAGCAGAGAACGAGAAGAAGAAGATTCTGGCTCCCATTCCCCTTGATGAAGAAGTGAAGGCAAAAGTATCTACGTCGAAACGACAATGGGGTGCAAGTTGGTGTCAACAATACTCCATCCTATTCTGGAGAGGTATCAAGGAAAGGCGTCACGACTACTTCAGCTGGTTGAGAATCACTCAAGTTGTTTCGACTGCAATCATTTTGGGATTACTTTGGTGGCAGTCAGATAGCAACACCCTGAATGGCCTGCAGGATCAGGTAAAAATCACACTTTTTTTTCTAACCTGATATTGCTCAGTCCATATGTTTTAATACATCTGAAATCGGTCACTTCAGACATTTAAAAACATACTACCAATATGAAGAAGTAAAAAAAATTACAATAGGAAACTAAAAAACCTTTTCCCATGGTATAGGCTGGGCTGCTCTTCTTCATCGCTGTATTCTGGGGATTCTTTCCGGTGTTTACCGCGATTTTCACCTTTCCACAAGAAAGAGCAATGCTGAGTAAAGAAAGGTCAGCTGACATGTACAGATTGAGTGCATACTTCCTGGCGAGGACTACAAGCGATCTTCCTCTCGACCTTATACTTCCAGTTCTCTTCCTTGTAATAGTCTATTTCATGGCCGGCTTGAAGAAAAGTGCAGGCCCCTTCTTTCTAACTGTGGTTACAGTCTTTCTCTGCATCGTCGCTGCGCAGGTATCTAATTTTGAAACTTTCACGACTAATAAAGTTTCAGAAAACAGCACGTCAAACTTACTAACAGTGACTATCTACTACAACGACAGGGCCTTGGACTTGCCATTGGCGCTTCGCTCATGGATTTAAAGAAAGCCACAACTCTGGCTTCTGTAACAGTCATGACATTCATGCTTGCCGGAGGATACTTTGTTGCGGTAAGAAAATCCGATAATATGACAATAAAAGGTGTCTAACGCCTTATGTGCTACTCCATCCATCCAAAATACTTGTCACTTTTTACGTGCATTTTACATACGAAAATTGACTGTATTTTGAGGCAGAGGTACTAATAGGTAGACTTAGAAGTTGGAACCTGATAATCTATTTTCATTTTGCAGAAAGTTCCAGTGTTTGTATCTTGGATTCGATATATGTCATTCAATTACCACACATATAGACTACTTCTGAAGGTGCAGTATGAACAAATATCTCCCTCTATAAATGGGATTAAAATAGACAGTGGCATGATGGAGGTTGGCGCTCTTGTCGCAATGGTTTTCGGCTACCGGCTCTTGGCTTACCTATCGTTACGGCGAATGAAGTTATCTGGCGCTTAGAAAATAAGATTTTTGGACTATAACCTTGATTCCAATTTACACTGCTTCAATATTGCTATCTAAGGAGGCTTGAATTTAGGATGGGAAGTGGAGTTCATCCAAATTAACAGACAATGCTATTTTGTAGCAGGGAGGATATTTTGCAGTATTCTGAGTTAGTCACAATCTTTAGATGACTTATATTGTAAGACAGCAATATTCCTTTTGAACTTACTAACTGCGAGTTGCGCTTATGCTTGTGTATTAAATCCAGGAATCAATCTCTCTAAGATACTTAGTAGTGACCAGATGGGTGGAAAGACATCAAAAGCCATTATGTCAAGTATCAGCCATCTAGGCAAGAAATATATATATTTTTTATGCAGTACAGACTCAGAAGTCAGAAATAGGTTAGGTAGAAGACTTGCCGGATTACGTACAATGATGCAGAATGTCTAGGATTCTACCGTGCTATGTCGAACAAGCTAGGAAATGCTTACGTTTCGCATAACTCACGTCCTTAAATGAATGCTCATGCTAAAGTCCATAGCCAACCCAGTGAATGGAAGAAAATTTTCAATCATTTAACTTTAGTTCATCAATTCAAATTCCGACCACTGTTGTATTCTGTTTTTATCTTATTAAAAAATAAAATACAGCTATAAAAAAAAAGTGAAAACAACGAAATGAAAGAAATATTTTAACCACCAAAGCAATCATAAAAAATAAGTCTATACCTAGGATGTCTTGTATCCAGCTGCATTATTTTCATGGTAAGACTTCCGTTGTAATACGTCCTGCAGTTGAATTGTAGACGATATTTTGAAAAAATACCTACAGTTTTATTTAGTTCGACTGGTTAGAAGTTTTATCCGGAGATTTTCAATAAATTGACAGGAATCAACCATTTTTATTAACAAAATTGTTCCTCCTTTATCAACAAATAAAAATAAAGTATGATTTTGTTAGGATTCCGTGATTTACTTTCCTAGTTAGAAACAGTGTTGGAAATGTTTGTTTCGAGGATCCAGAAATGATGCTTACAGAGTGAAAGTGTATTCTGACTAATTTGGCGGATTAATGCAGCTGTGCTAACGGTGACAAGTTAACACAGAATAATAAAGACAGTGCAGAAAGTAAACAACACAGGATATATTCACGCAGTTCGGATTACCCTACTCTACGGGGCCTCGCCCAGTGGTAAACGGCATTCCACTATTCTTGCAACAATAAGACAGTACACGGATTACAATTCGCAAATATATAATCTACTTCCTATTTCACTAAGTGGATCCTTCGTCTACATTAACAGCCTAATCAATCGGACTAGGACTTACAACTGCCTTACCAAACGGGTAAGGACTTTCTTGTAATCTCCTCACAGATCACAAGAGCCGGTTGCCTTACCAAACGGGTAAGGACTTTCTCGCAACCTCCACGCGGATTACGAGCACCAATGCCTTGTCAAACGGACAAGGACTTCCTTGCAATCTCCAAACACATTACAAGTGTCACAAGTTCTTTGCACTGTACTGACAAACTCTGATGCATTTGGATTAGTGCTCACAGAACCACAATCACCCTCTAACAGTTCACAGACACACAGGTCAAACAGATCGTGAATAGTATGGTGTAGAAAGAAAAACGTCTTCTTCTCCAAACAAGTCGGCAAAATTGATAACCAGTAAATGCTCAGCTCGACGTCTTCTTAGGGTTGTAGAGTCTTCATATTTTTATACTTGAAATCCTTGAATCTTGGAGAATAAGAGTTCTTCACAGATTAGAAAAACTAATTCCTTTTGCTGTAGGAATAGTATCTCCATAAGAATCCTTTCATCACAGATTAGGAAAACGAATCCCTTTCAAAATAGGAATTGTATCCCATGAGAATCCTGTTATTAATATAATACATTTCTTATAAGATTTAAATTAAGACTCCTTAATAGAATAGGAAATCCATAATTAATTTCTAAACAAATCGGATCACAATAAGAATCAGATCCCAGTAAGGATTCTTCAATTACTAGTTTCCCAATAAGACTTGTATAGTAAGAACGAAATCAAATCTTCTACATAACTGGTTTTGACGAAAATAGCCAACTTACAGTAACTGTCGTGTAAACAGAATCAGGTTAACACAGGTTAACATCACAGGCGGCAGTTTGTCTCAACAATCTCCCCCTTTGGCATTTTTGACAAAACCCTCCATTTTAATCTTCAAATCTTCATACAGCAACAGAAGCACCAAGTAACGGGAACACCAAGTCTTTACAACATGGAAACTAGTAAAGTGCAACCAATTGCAGAACTGTGTTCACATACTCCAGGTAACACAGTATCGATTTGCACAGATCTGGCCGCTAGATTTGAACGCCAAAAATATCTCCCACTTTTTGTCAACAAATCGCCAAGACACCAATCAGAAAGAACAAACTAGCAGAAAAGTCAGATTAAGTGTAACAGGTCCAAAGAGTTACTACAGAAAATGCCAATAGAACGAAATTTTCGAATTGTCAATCATAACAAAACCTTCAGCAGTTAGAAAGCTCCCCCTGAGATTTAGCTTCGAGCAATCTGAGCTTCCAACTGCAACCTCTTCGCCCTTAGCCGATACTCCTATTTCTTCAGAAATTTCACCATTTCTCTTGCAATGGCTAAGGCTTCAGGAGTCAAAACATCTTCTTCTTCAGCTTCAACAGGATTCACTGCTCTCTTTTCATCTTCTTCATCACTGATGTCCATGATATGCTCCCCGTGCATGAGCTTGAAGGTTTCTGGCTGGGTGAAGGCTTCACTTTCTTCAATTGTCAGGTCTTGGTTGATCAAAAGAGAGAAGATAGTAGCTGGATAAGCATAACTCCCATATTTCCTCGACTGTCCAGCAAAGGAAACTATCTGTGTTGGTGTGTCTGCACGGCATCCAATTTGTCACAGCTACTTTATGCAGGACTGAATAGAAAGCTGTCAATTCAGCTGGTTTAAATGCAGAATTACCACCATACCAGGTGTGCTTACGATCACCTGTTAGCTTAGACGCAAACAGATTGTAGTTTTCTTCACACTTCTCCTCTGGGTTTTTGATGTGGAAGTTGGTATAGAAAATTAAAAATTCTTCAGAGTAGTCATCTTCCTTTTTAAACTTTTCTTTCCTCTAGTGTTAACAGGGATCTCAGCAACATCTTCTTCCACTGGCCTTTCAATTTCTTCACTTTCAATCTCTCCATCAGATAGAGGAACATTGGGTCGCTCCCCCTCAGCCACAACATCAGCAACATGAGACTCCCCCTCAGTCTGAGTCTCCCCCTCAGCTTAAAGGTTAGCACTGATATCAACATCAACTTGATCCTCTGTGTTAGCAGGATCTTCAGCAATTATAGGCAAATTAGAGACTTCTCATCATCTCATCTTACTGCATCAGGCTTTCTCCTTGGGCTTTAGCTCATCACCGCCCACCTCGCTAGCTTCCTGAACACGGCAAAACCTCCAACCTTCTTTTTGTATTTTTCCTTTTTGTATTTTTTTTATTAATAGAATAGAAAAAATAATAAAATGGTATCTACAAGGGATGGAAGCACTTATCTCAAGTCTCACCTAATGAAGCACAGTCCGAGAGCTCCCCTTAAGAACTCAAAGCGACTTCCATCTAGACTCTTTGTAAAGATGTCTGCCAATTGGTTTTCGGTTGAGACATATTCCAAGGCCACCTTCTTCTCTTCGACAAGTTCTCTAATAAAGTGGTGACGAACTTGGATGTGCTTCGTTTTGGAGTGCTGCACAGGATTTTTTGATATGCTTATCGCACTGGTGTTGTCATAGTAGATAGTCAACACACCTTGCTCCAAGCCATATTCTTCCATCATTTGTTTCATCCAAAGTAATTGTGCACAACAGCTGCTGGCCGAAATATACTCTGCTTCAGCTGTGGATAATGACACCGAATTCTGCTTCTTGCTAAACCAAGACACTAGATTGCTTCCAAGGTAGAAACAACCTCCTGATGTACTTCTTCGATCATCAACACAGCCTGCCATATCAGCATCACTGTAGCCAACTAACACTCTATTCGTATCTTTAGTATACCAAAGCTCCAAATCTGTGGTTCCAGAAACATAGCGCACGATTCTTTTCACAGCCTTAACATGTGACAGTTTTGGATTTGCTTGGTATCTTGCACAAACTCCTACATTGTAGCTCAAATCAGGTCTGCTGGCACACAGATATAACAAACTCCCAATCATGCTTCTATAAAGTGTAGGATCAGCATCTTCCCCTTCAACATCTTTGGATAAATGCTTATTTGTTCCCATCGGGGTTCTTATGGGTTTTGCAGATTCTAACCCAAACTTCTTCACCATATTCTTGACATACTTTTCTTGAGTGATAGACGTTCCATCCTTCCATTGTTTGATCTGAAAGCCTAAGAAATAGTTTAACTCACCCACTATACTCATCTCAAATTCACTGGTCATGCTGTGAACAAACTTCTTTCTCTCCTTCTCACTTGTTGAACCAAAGATAATGTCATCAACATAAATCTGGGCTATGGTCAATTCGCCCCCTGTGGATTTGAGAAACAGTATTATATCAACTCCACCTCTGCTATAGCCCTGTTGACACAGGTAAACCGATAGTCTTTCATACCAAGCCCGTGGAGCTTGCTTAAGACCATATAGAGCATTTGTCAGCTTGTACACATGATCGAATAGGCTGGGTCAGTAAATCCTTTAGGCTGCTCAACATACAAACATTTGAGCTATGCTAATCAGATTATGCTTAAGACCATCCACTAAGAGGACATTCTTAATCTCCGGCAGGTTTCCTTCTCCAATTATGACATTCGAATTTCCATCACCGTATGTAACAGTCCCCTGTTTCTTGTAAATAATATTCTTCAAGATTTCTTCTTCACCTGTCATGTGGTGGGAGTAGCCACTATTAAAATACCAGTAGGCTACCTTTTTAGATGAAACTCTGCATATAAGAGCCTTCAATTCTCTCTTCTTCACCCAAATATGCCGTTAGGAGTGATTGACTATATCAACCTTCTTATTTGGATGCCTTTTTGGAAGAGAAGTAATAAGTCTTCGAATATCATCTTGTCAAACAAAACACCTAGGTCTTATATGTCCAGATTTATTACAATAGTGACATATGATTCTATTTCTAGTCATTCTATTTTTATGTCCTGAATTGCTTCCTCTTTCTGTTCTTGATGGTTTATGGCCTATCCCAAATAGATTATTCTTCGGAGACATTTTATTCAGGATCTCATCCAGATTTCTCTTTCCTTTGTTGAATTTCTCAATTGTACAGTTAGCTTGCTCAAACTTCTTCTCAGACTCTGACAATTCAGACTTCAATTGTACAATCTCTGTTTCGTATTTTTCAATCACCTTATCGAAATCCTTCCTTTCGGCTAACAGTTGTTTTACTTCGTCAGCAAGTCCGTGATTGATTCTGCGAGATTCAGCCATTTTTTCAACTAGATCTTTGAAGGAAATGTGTATGTCTTCAACTTCACTATCTGAGCTCTCATCAAAACTTGAGTCATCCTCTAGTTTACCTGTGCTAATAATTTCTGTGTGCACAGATGTACGGGCAGCAAATGCATTATGAGCAGGAGACTCAATCTCACTTCCACTATCACTGAACTCAGATGGGTCTTCGGATGTCTCCTCATCACTCCATGTGGATATGAAGGATTTCTTCTATTTTTCAAGAGTGTTGGCACACTTGACAGCAATGTGACCAAAACCTTGACATTCATGGCACACCTGGTTCTTCCTTCACTTGATTCTCCCTTTTCAAATCTTTGACTACCACCTCCTGACTCATTCTTTGATTGAAAGTTTCAATTATTCATCGGATTGGTTGAAGAGTAATCATTGAATTTTGTCTTGTTGAACTTCCTATACATCTTTCACATATTTTTCGTCAATAGTGCCAGCTGCTTATAGAATGAGAGTTGCTCACCTGTGCTTGCAGATATATCTTCCACTCCAGTTTTAAAAGAAACAGATTTAGATTTAGACTTATCTCTATTTCTCATAGCCAAGGTCATCTCATGAGTTTTAAGCTTTCCCATTAGATCATCAAACTGCAGGGTCTCGAAATCAGTAGATTCACTGATAGCATCCATCTTCGAGCTAAATTTCTCCAATAGCGATATCATCACTTTTCTCACCAGTTTGGATTCCGAAATTACCTCGCTAAGAGCAGCAGATTCATTAGTAATGTAACGAAGATTCTTTTCAAAATCAGCAATAGTTTCATCATCTTTCATGGTTAGAGTTTCAAACCTGATGGAGATGAGGTGTAGCTTTGCTTGTCTAACTGATTTTGTTCCTTCATACATAAGTTGAAGTGCATCTCAAGATTCCTTGGCCGTCTCGAAATTCTGAATAATCTTGAATACACTGGGACGTACGACACATTGAATGATGCTAACAGATTTACTGTTTGCTGCACAGGTAGTTGATTCAGCTGTTGTCCATTGGTCTTCACTCTTGACTGCTTCAACACCATCAACAGTGGCAGTAGGAGGTGTCCACAGAACCTGTGTAGCACGCCAGATAGCTTTATTCTAGCTTTTCAGGTACCACTTCATTCTATTTTTTCAATAATCATAATTGGATTCCGTCAGTAAGGGAGGACGAGTGGTTGAACCGCCTTCTTCAATCTTGTCTTTCATGGTCAAAATACTCAAGATCTTTTCTCAAGAAGATTTTTTGAGCCCGCTCTGATACCACTTGAAAGTGTATTCTGACTAATTTAGCGGATTAATGCAGTTGTACTAATGGTGACAAGTTAACACAGAATAATAAAGACAGTGCAGAAAGTAAACAACACAGGATATGTTCACGAAGTTCGAATTACCCTACTCTGCGAGGCCTCGCCCGGTGGTAAACGACATTCCACTATTCTTTCAACAATAGGACAGTACATGGATTATAATTCGTAAATATATAATATACTTCCTATTTCACTAAGTGGATCCTTCGTCTACACTAATAGTCTAATCAATCGGACTAGGACTTACAACTGCCTTACCAAACGGGTAAGGACTTTCTTGTAATCTCCTCACAGATCACAAGTGTCGGTTGTCTTACCAAATGGGTAAGGACTTTCTCGCAACCTCCACGCAGATTACGAGCACCAATGCCTTGTCAAACGGACAATGACTTCCTTGCAATCTCCAAACAGATTACAAGTGTCACAGGTTCTTTGCACTGTACTGACAAACTCTGATGCAGTTGGATTAGTGCTCATAGAACCACAATCACCCTCTAACAGTTGTCAAACAGATCGTGAACAGTATGGTGTAGAAAGAAAAACGTCTTCTTCTCCAAACAAATCGGCAGAATTGATAACCAATATATGCTCAGCTCGACGTCTTCTTAGGGTTGTAGAGTCTTCATACTTTTATACTTGAAACCCTTGAATCTTAGAGAATAAGAGTTCTTCACAGATTAGGAAAACTAATCCCTTTTAGTGTAGGAATAGTATCTCCATAAGAATCCTTTCATCTCATATTAGGAAAACCAATCCCTTTCAGAATAGGAATTGTATCTCATGAGAATCCTGTTATTAATATAATACCTTCCTTATAGGATTTAATTAAGACTCCTTAATAGAATAGGAAATCCATAATTAATTCCTAAACAAATCGGATCACAATAAGAATCAGATCCCAGTAAGGATTCTTCAATTACTAGTTTCCCAATAAGACTTGTATAGCAAGAACGAAATCAAATCTTCTGCATAACTGGTTTTGACGAAAATAGCCAACTTATAGTAACTGCCGTGTAAACAGAATCAGGTTAACACAGGTTAACATCACAGGCGGCAGTTTGTCTCAACACAGAGGAAGATGAGTTTGATGAGAATGCAGAGTTTTCAGAGTCGGCATGAAGAATTTTAAGCCTGGTATTGCAAGGAGTGAACTTGACTATCAAAAATGTCTAGACTATTTAATCACTATAAATGTTGGAAAATTATGGTTTGTTAATTAATGATAAAATCATGTTACATAACCCACAAGAAAGGAAGATTGTTGTGTAGGTAAAATACATTGTATACTAAATGGTTTAAAACCATTGATTATTTAAAACAAAAAAGGTTAGTGTAAGAATTTTAGTAAATTGGAAATTATGCACACCTTATGCGGTTAAATCCTAGAGGAATATAGTCCATAATCCAAGAAGCAATATAGTGGGGGCATTAATTCCTTGAGGACTGAACTTGACTGTCACAAAAGTCTGGACCATTTAGTCACTGTAAATGTTGGAAAATTATGGTTTGTTAGTGATTAAATCATGTTACATAACCCACAAGAATGGAGAATTGATATGCAAGTAAAAGGTATTGTATACCAAATTGTTAAAACCATTGATTATTTAAAACAGAAAAGGTTAGTAGTTTATATATTATGAAACTAGACCTATGCAGCTTGAAAACTGTTATGGGTAAATGGAAACAGTTTTGAAATTAGTTTATATATTATGAAACTAGACATATTAAAGTTTCTTTTGATATAAAATTTGACTAAAACGGAGCTCATTTGACCCAAAAAATTTTAAACTAAAGTCTAGGTACAAACAGAAGAAAAAATTCGAAAATAGTAAATTGTTTTGAAAATGTGTCTTTTCAAAACAAAATAAATAGTTGTATCTCTTCTCATACTTGCCTACATAAATGAGATGTTTTATTTCATCTTGACACATATAATATTTGACACTCTCCTTCTTTAAAATAAAGATTTCTTTCATCCTTGTTATGTGGTGAGAATCGAAGTTTTCCTACTTTGATTCTCAAGACGTGCTTAGTAAAATCATGGAGGAATATTATCCATAATCCAAGAAGCAACGTAGTGGGGGCATTAATTCCTTAAGGACATTGAGAAATCAATATCTAAACATCCATCCGATAGTTTTTCTACATCGTCAAAGCATCCCAGTCTTAACGCATCATGTCTTCATTTTGCCAAGCCCCATCGAAAAATTTTTGCATCCTAAGAGTTCTACTTGGTAAGAATTTTTAAGAGTAAACACGAATAAAATAATTTGCATAATACTCGGAATACATTGAAATAGAATTTTATTTGCAATGCAAAAAAATCAATTGAATTTAAACAAAAGATAGTGTGATTACACTACTATTAATCCTTTAATCAATACTAGCTAGCTTGACTTCCGTTAATTATGTCTTACCATGAAGTTGGATTGTGGGGCGGTGAGTTAACAGTAGTGGATTAGTGGACAAATATTCCGCTTAACCATGTTCGGGCAAAGCAACATAGCTGTGTGGTTTCTTCCCATTCTTCCGATGTAGGAATTATGAAAAGTAAGAGTAGTCCTATTTATAGTAGCTGAGAGGATTAGTGTAATAAATATCTGTTATATATTTTATATGTTTTTGATTTGATTGTGTCTAGTCATTTTTAATTGGTTCGACACATTTAAAGCAAACATCTGAAACACAATCTTTAATTAGGCTCGATTCCTTCAATTACAACAAGTTTTCTAACTTTACTTGTTTTGGTGCTTCGGTTTCTGTCGATATCAATTCAACCCCATTTTCCATAACTTGAACGACAAGTGTTCGAATGGGTTGTGTTCCGTTTCTTTAAACCATAAGGTTTTAAGGCTTGATTTCATATTTTTTTCTCTAGGTTCAATCTTTATTCATAGTATTGAAATATATATATGCGAGTTTGACCAATAATTACTTCAAATTTGACTTTATTGACCCAATTTATGCTTAAATATTGAGGTGTCATCATTTGATTGATCGTTAAATTTTTAATGTCTATAATGTCCCTTTCAAGACTTAGTTGTGAATATAAAATTTGGTGAAGTATTAAAAAATAACTTAATCTTGAAAGCTTTTGTTGTTTCAAACCCTTTGTTGTTTCAAGTCATCAATTTTTATTTTTTTTATCAATCAATATGTAGTGTATACAAATATAAAACTCTAAAAAGTTAGTAACTGTACACAACCCAACTCTCACATTTAAAGGAACCCGTCAAACAAAAAATAAAAAGAGAGAAGTTAAAAATTATCGTAATCGAAGGAATCAAGCTTTCTTCCAAGTATGGTGAGCTTTAAAAATAAGCATCCCTTATCCTCTTCATTTTTGGATTTGGAGATAGATTTGGTTCAATCCTTTAAGGGAGCATTTCTTTAACGAATTCTCGAATGGAGTAAGGAGATAATTTTGGCTTTTCTTCTAGCATTTTGTATTTCCTCTTCTTCTTTGTTTCTTGAACAAGACGAATTTTTTTCTTGTTGTGACTCTATTTAAGATATAAAATCTTTAAGTTTTTTATACATTTTCTTAAAGAAAAATAAAATCATCACGTAGTTCAAATTATATAGCCCTTGCGTTTAGCCAAAGAATATGAAGTAGCTTATTCTTGTATATATAGGAGATAATTTATTTGTGATAGTTTAGTGTAATCTAATTTCGAAAAATTAAATTGGTTCATCTTAGTTTAATATCATTTTGGAGAATTTTTTTGGGGCAATTTAATTTATACTCGTTATCGGATAATTAATTTGGGCATGTTAGTTTAATTTTATTACAGAGAATTTGTTGTTGGACATATTAGTTTAATCTTAGATTGGACAATTTTGATTTTGAACATGTTAGTTTATTCTTAATTGGGAGATTTTTATTTAGACATATTAGTTTATTCTCATTTTAGAGAATTTGATTTGGAGATATTAGTTTAATCTCATTTTGAAAATTGATTTGTACATATTATTATATTCTCACATGAGAGAATTTTATTTGGACATATTAGTTTATACCGTCATCGTAGAGAGTTTTTTTGGACAATTTAATTTATACTTATTGCAGAATATTAATTTGGACAATTTAATTCATACTCAAATTATTTTGGATACGCAAAATAGGGGCCACATCACTATTATATTTAGAGGTCTCATTGTCGTATCGACTCTTTTTCTACATAAACAATATCAACTAACAATGTCACATGCCAACAAATGTTAGTTATTCCATGTTGACTAGAAAACATATTAAATACAAATAAGTTCTCTACTTAAATAGAATATATGATATTCTATCAAAAAAATAGAATATATGTATCAGACACAACAGATTATCCAAATTCACGTCAACTTTAATATCTTTGTTTGTAATCGATAGTACTGAACAAACATCCATGCATACTTAATTAATCACGAGTAAATGAAATGAGTATTTTAAACACGACCTAAAATAGGAATGATAGATTGCACTGCACAAAACAAATGCATCATTTCATGACGACGTTTTGTTAGATTATGGGCTACTTAACTTGATTTGACGGCAACTTCATTTTTTCTACGTCAGCAGTTAATGTAACTAAGAAAATCAAACTATATCTAGATATCATATTCATCAAAATCAAAGCGATCACAAATCATGGAAACAACTCTGCTTGATATATAAATATAGATTGTTTCATTGCTTTTGTTATATTTCTATAGAATGTTCATGTCCAGCCTGTTGCGCATTATAGTATTATTATGAGTTAGTTTTGTACTCAACTTTCTTACTTTGGCAATAAAATTTTGACATTGACAAAAAAAAAAACAAAGAACATGATTCTTGCAGATACAGATAACATATGTCTAGACCAAACCTTTTAATAGATATATGATTGATATGGATGTACCCCATTGCATCTCAACTAATGAATTTTGCAATCAATACCATGGAAACACAGATTAAATTTATGTCCACTATAGAAACTCGTTGTTACTGTGTTGTCCTTAAACTTTCTAAATGGAGTAGTCAAATTCCAAATACATTATCCTCAAATGATATTATAGTGAGTTTTTATACTACTAACTGTCTTAGTTCTACACCAGAAAGAAGGGTAAATACATACAATTATATGCACTGTCAAAAATAAAATCAAATAGTCACAAACACTAGCGTAGAAAAAGGGTACATCTCTAACCCTTATTGAAAAGCAATTGTTACCATACATTGTAGTATCGCTACAGTTGAACTTCTAAACTCATCAAATTTAACTAACGAAAAAGTTAGGCTTCCTATACCTACAAAAGAAAAAAAAAAAAAAAGCTTTTAGAGAGATTGCTTAATTTCACAGACGGTAATGAGTTCTTCTTGTTGAGGCTCAAGAGCAGAATTGATAGATAAATGAATCGATTTTCTTGTTGAGAAATTTTATTTCAATATTGTGGAAAACAAACATCAACCATGTATTTGAATCCTAAGCAAAGGAATAAATGATATCTTTTATTATAAATTTTTTATAAGTTACAACAAAATGTATGAATATAAATAATTGTAACTTATAAAAATAATAGCTTATAAAATATTTATAAATTTGTATTATTTAAAAAAAAAAATATAGAGTATTATTATAAGAATTATGTTATACAAAATATTAATACATTTGGAATGTACTCTTCCTTGCTGCATCCGTGTAGCCGGTTGTTGTCGTTGAAAGAATAGTGCCGGAATGTACTCTTTCTTATCGTACACCTAGGACATGTAACATATCTTAATGTATAAATAAAAACTAGTTTTACATTGTTTTAGGTTTCCGTTTAGGGATAATTTATATTTCATGAAATACAAGGAGGTGAAGCATATCATATAGCCAATTAAGGAATTTTCATGAAGTTTTACCCTAAAAGAGTTTTTCGTTAATGGTTGTAGGTTGTGATTGAGATTCCCTACATATTTATACAATGGGCAGTATATGATATTATTGTCTATGCCATGATCGGATTTGAATGGACTGTTGCTAAGTTTTTCCGGTATATTTTCTTTATGTATTTCACATTACTATATTTCATTTTCTATGGCATGATGATTGTTGCAGTAACCTTGTATCACCACATTGTTGTCATTGTTTCTACTGCATTCTGTGGAATATGAAATATCTTTTCTGGATTCATAGTTCCTCAATCGGTAAGTACATATTTCTTAAATTTTGATAGTAATTAAAGGTTATATCTCGTCCCATAAATCAAATTCTGGAATCGTCCCAGACTATTCCCTTAGGATAATTCCTATTGAACAATATGCTATAAATACATATCGACTTCCTTAATCACGGAGCATGCCGGTATGGTGGAGACCTGGATCTATGGAGACATAAATGACATACTTGACTCTAGAATGACAGTGCAAGACTTTTTAGAGGATTACTTTGGTTTCAAGCAATGAGTTTTTGGGAGTAATTGTCGTTATTATAGTCCGTTTCACAATTATTTTTGCTTTTATCTTTATTGTATCGATCAAGATTTTCAATTTCCAAAAACACTAGGGAGACTATCCACTTTTTCTTTTGATTTATTATCGAAGCCGTTGTAAACTGATTTATTGTGTCACTGGAATTTCCTATAAATTTTTAGGAGTTTATATGATAGAATTTAGCAATACAATATTTTATACATATATACAATATAATTTGGAATAATAGATGATTGTTATAGATAGACCTTAGGTCTCTTTATACTAGATGCATATAATTTTATACAAGATTTTGAATGCTAAATGGATTGTCGACATCACAATATGGAGACGTAAATGGCATACTTGATTCAGGAATGACAGTGCAAGACTTTTTAGATAATTACTTTGATTTCAAGCATAAAGTTTTTGGGGGATATTTGTCCTTATTATAGTCCGTTTCGCAGTTCTTTTTGCTTTTATATATCTTTGATACATCGATCAAGATTTTCAACTTCCAAAGATGCTAGGAGGCTATCCACTTTTTCTTTTGATTCAATAACGAAGCAGTTGTAATTTATTGTGGATCACTGAAGTGGAAATTGAGAATTTCCTATAAATTTTTAGCATTTGAAATGATAGAATTAGCAATACAATATATTTTGGAATAGTAAATGATTGTTATAGATAGACCTCAGGTCTCTTTATACAAGATACATGTATACAATATATTTTGGAATAGTAGATGATCGTTATAGATAGAGCTCGGGTCTTTTATAGAAGATACATATAAATTTTTGAAGGTCGTATATTCTACAACTTTAGCTAACTTCAAAAAGAAGGGAAAAAAAAGCTTTATCAATCAATTTACTTAAAAAAGAAAGTAATCAACACAATTAGATGGTGTATCTTTGCAATTTTATGTCCTTCGTCATCAAAGACTTCAACTAAGGGGCTTCCAGAGGTCGTGACCCTGTAAATATGTTAATTAAATTCAATGTGGATGCAAGCCTCTATTTCACATCAAATATATTATGGTTCATAGAAACTTTGTTAACTATTGTTTCTGATCAATGCTGCTTGTTTGTTATTGATGATTCCTGCAACGAATCACACATAGGAATTGCTATAAGCCTTTATTCATCCACTGCTTCGGTTTCTGATAAAATGAAGAGCTGGTTGAGTTTTACTAATTAATTTAGAGCTGGAATCTGTAATGTATGATAGTATACTGAGCTTGTGTTTTCAATAGTGGTATGTAGAGCACAGTTTCAACATATGGCTGGTCAAGCTCATGCTGCGAAACGAACAGATCTGGTCGGTGTCAAAATGATTCAATTCTACTATACGGTACAAATGTAGTGTCAAAATGTCATTTTGACACTATGAATCAGTAGATCTCCCACACGCTGTAAACACGAAATTTTATCGATTTTACATAAAATCGGGCCGAGAAATATAATCAAGGCAATCTATCAAAATGGCAATAAAGTCATGTTTTCCTCGGTTAACAAGGATTGTATCAAAGTTTTAATTGGAAAATCAAAGATATGATATAATCATATTTTTTTTTATTTTTTATTTTTTTGACAGGAAAGGTTAATCCAAATGCAATGAGTACAAAGGCTCTATACAAAGAGTACAAAGACTCGGAGAAAAACCAAAAAAAAAAAAAGAAAAAAACAGATTAAACAACTTCAAGAAACATTTTTGCTTTTATAATGGCTTCCGAGTAAGTAACGTATTTCAATATAAATCCATTCTTGAGATCAAAATCAACTACACTATTTGCTTGTTCTTCAATGTAGGACCCGGAGGACTTGGGGCTTTGCAACATCTGCTTAATTAGTGCGTCTTTATCTTACCCTTGAAGAGCAAGCTTCTTACATTATGTATAAAGATGGACAGTCTAGGGATTGGAGGGAGGCTATGAGCCTACAACCCTACAAACACACAAAAGGGCTACACGCCACAACCACACAAAAATATTATCACAGCTACACACATTAAAGGTGGAGAAGAAAAGTCTACCTCAATACGGTGGACTCACTGCGTAATCAACATGCCCACAAATCCAATCCAATGAAGTTCTCAAAGTAGCTTCAACTAATTCATGTAAATCAAAAAAATTATAGATATTGTAACCTACACATACAACTTTTTATATTTTGAGATTAATAATCAATCATTGTTAATTTCATTATATTTGCAGTCGTGAATTTTGCTAACACCTATACATGTTAGTCAAATTTTTGTATCTACACACATATAGGTGTCGTTATTTGACTGGCAAAAATATCAACGTAAGCAATACTTAACTTCCGTCCAGCGGGACTAATTATCCTAAACCTAAAGGAATGTAATATGAGAGGAATGTAACATGAGGGATCTATTTTCAGATAATATGCGCTCGAACGTGCGAGCTTCCGGTCTCAAATGAGCAACTTTATAGCCAGTTGTATCAAGTCTGCCATTTCTATCATGAGAGACCGATTTATATATCTGGCCATTATATATATTATAAACTCTGAGTTGATCTATTCTAATAATAAGGAGCGCTTCTAAAATTTATTTATTATTTAAAAGAATCGAACAAGATTGATCAAGAATAACGATTTCCTACAAATCAATTCTTACTTTTATAAATACTGAGTGTTAAAGAAAACGTGAGTCAGGCAAGCCTAAAAAAAAAATCTGGTGAAACTCTAAAATTAGAATTGTCAAGAATAGGACATAAATATTAGATTAATTTACTTTGATCGATTTAAAAAGAGGCTAACTAGTTAATTTTGTGTTATAGTTTCTCATCCTCTGTATAATATAGTCAATACTCTATTTTTTAATTTTTTTTTCAAAAAATTACCAGTCTAAAATTGTAATTAAATTATCTCTCTCTCTCTCTCATTGAATAAACCGTCGACTATAAAAACGTATTATTGATTTCAAGTTTTTTCCACCAAACCCCATCACCAACTTTTTCTTAAACATCTCTCTGTTAATAAGAAATCTAGTCTCTCTCTCTCTTTTCTTCTCTAACATTTTTTCTTCCATGGATATTGACTTGTCCTTGCATTTACATGTAAATGAAAATATGAATTCGTCTTTAAACGAAGAGAGAAATTAGGAAGAAGGAGAGCGGAGATCTATTTATTTATTTTTGGACTGAAGAGAAAAAAAATGGAGACACCAATCGGATTCGTGACGGTTTTTGCCGTATCAGGAAGTGTAGTTCTGATTGCACGTCATGTTCATAAGCGTCTTGTCTCCGAATTCATGAAGAAAATTGAAGTTGAATTCGCCGGTCAGAGATCTTCATGTATATTATATTTAATTTATGGATTATTTTTCTTATTTCATATATATCATGACACAAAATGTTGCACATGCACTTGTTTTACAGGATCATCTAAGAATTTTGATGGAAAGAAGAAAGTAAAATTCGCAGAAAATGTGATAGAACCATCTTCAAATAATAAGGAATATCGAAGAAGACACTCAAATATAAAACCGGTTAATGCGGCTAAGGTCGATCATCATCATCAATATCACGCCAATCGTCAACCTCACCACAAGTTGTTCAAAATGGAGGAAGACGTGACGTTGAAGGCCAATCTTGAGGACACCATGCCTCTCAATAGACAAATTTTGTACAAAGGGATTCTCGAGTATAAAACCCTCTTAAAGGGTGGCAAAATGTGAAATATATGTTAGTAAAGATAGAGCGTGGCATGACTTAGGTTCACAATGAATTATATATGTTATTCATGCGCCTAAGAGTACTTTTTCCTAATATATGTTGATATTGTAGTGTGTGATTTTTGTCTAGGCAATGCGGGAATATGGAAATTTGAACAGCAATTTGTGATTAACTAGTTTGTTTTTTGGGGGAGAGAAGTAAATTTTCTTGGCAGGATTTCAACTGTCTGTTTGTGTAGAATGAAAGTTGGTCTGAATTATTATTATTATTATCATTATTATTATGTAACAGAAAATTATTAATAAAATACAATAATATCTAGCATGTGGATTTGTTTAATTAAATTAATCCTTTTTTCTTTTTGTTACTTTTAGTTAATTCAATTCAAAGTTGGAGTGCTAGCTTCTTCTCCATTCCAGTTATATAAATAGATTAATTAATTGAGCAAAGACTAACTAGTAATTTAATTCTTTCTAGTCTTCTTTTAATTATGTGTGTTCCTTTTAACTTATGTCATCAGGGATGAAACGTCACATTACAATTTCCATAATTATCAAAATATATATAGACCTGTCAAAAAGATTCAAGCCCAAATGAAAATATTAGAGATGGGATCCTACGATATATATACCATCTCTCTATTTGTCGTTTTTTATGCATACCAACATCAAATACTTTAATATAAAAATTATTCATAATTTATCTCTCTGTCTCTTAATTATATTATTAATTATTTGTATAAATGGAGTGTGAGATAAAACTTAACGGAAAGAGAAAAATATGTTGAAATCGTAAAAGTATTGACTATTTAAAAAAAAAATACTAAAAAACATTATCTATTTATATATAGAGTAATATTTATTCAACATAAATTCAAAAAAAATTATGGTCATTTTATTGTTAGTCAATCAACTAGGCTTTGTGTGACTAAATGTTAGAACTCGAGTCGAGGGTATAGGTTTCGTGATAATCCAAAAACGAAATAGAACAAAATAATTAAGCATAAGATTGGAGAATAAATACTTGTAGTTTATATGTTAATAGGCCTGGGCCTGCTTGGTCAAGTTAGCTTCCATGGGCTATGAACTCGATGCAGGCCCAATAAAGTGCACAATTCATGAACGGTTTCCTAACGGATGGATGAAAGACAAACAAAGATGATTATATTTTGTTAATGATACAAACCTAGTGGACTGGTAGTAATAATAAAAGGTTTGAGAATATTATCCTTACAACTTATAATTGAACCGGATACGATCACAAGCAGGTTTTTATTTATTATCTCAATCTCAATTCATTCATTATACGTGATATAGATATCAAGCGTGGTGGTGGTGAGGCTTCTCAAAATCCTCGAGACTAGTGGGACGGAACCAGGCCTTCTCTTCTAAGGCCAAGCTGTCGCCACCATTCGCGACGACCGCCTCGCCGCCTGCAGGAGGATCTGCAACCGGGGAGAACACTCCGGTTTTAGGGTGTGGGGCCCAATACTTGTCCGATTCTGCCTCAATCACATGATCCGGAACTATGCTTGGCCGGACGTGCTCCTCAGGATTCTTGTCATATGCAGATGAGTGTGCAGCCCTCCTAGATTGAATGAAGACTAGTTTGTATTATGTACAAATAAAGAATATACAGAAGAAAATGACTAAATTGCCCGTTTCTGTGAATAATAGGGACAAAAAAGAATAAAACCAAACTGTATAGTTAACAAAAAATCAAAAAGAGGTTAATTGAACCAGACGGATAAAATCGGCTCGAGTACAATGAAAGCCAGTTAAACTACAACTCGGTTACTCAAATACATTCTGAAATCACTGGTCCAAGACAAGACAATCATGGATGTCAAATCAGATCACATTTTATAGACCAAGACATAGTTCTAACTTCTTCATTGCCGTTCTAAGTCGAAAGAACCGATTCGAACCGGTAAAGAAATTTTGCGATCAAGCCCAATACCCATAAGATAAAATAACTCAGGAGACAAGAACGTGAGACTCACGAGATATCGACTACCGACCAAATATTTATTCTTTAAAATAAAATAAGTGGGAATAAATAAGAAAAATAAATGTCTAATACTCCACTACTAAAAAAATACTCCACTAGTCTATGGAACGCATAATCCAAAGGATATACCATATGCTACTGTTACCCAACATTAATTACTAAAGTTATAAAGTCAAACTATATTTTTCTAAATATTAAAATAAAATTAAAAATCCAATTAGAAGACGCCGTTAATATCCAACGTTGTACCACATGACCAACTAGAATTAGATTCTTTTCTTTAAAAAGGCTGGTAAGGTTAGGTGGGGGTAATTATGCAAATCTTTGAAAGAGTTTTAACGGAGAATCGTTAACAACTTTTTTCTTTCCGTCCAAGATATGTCCTTATCCATTTGCCACGAATGCACATCCATCCACTTTCTACTAGTACAGGGTACAGCCCACAACACCTTTTCTTGTACGAAAATATATTCCCTATTTTGTAATCCCAACTATTTATCATTACCCGATTTACCCAATGTAAAATAAGTAATTATGATTTCTAAATTTAGGACATGTTCATTTTTGAGATTTGAATCAAGGACATTAAATTTACTCAATTTTTTTTTTATGTTATAAATTTACTCAATATAATTATTATTTTCATATACAGTTGAACCTATAACTTAGCTTACAATCTACATCATGAATTAATTAACGATCACGTTAATTCAAAAAAAAAAAAAATGAACAATCTCATACAATATCAAATATGAAAAATACTAAAACTTAACCATACATACAAAAAGGAAAAATGAAATACCTGAGAGAGGAACGAGTTGAAGAGAGTTGGTACTGAGTCCAGATCGGGTTGATGACTCGCTTCCCAAAGCTAACGACTGCTCCTTTTGAATTGACGGCGGCCATACAATAACAGAAAAAAACAATTAACTTAAACAACAGAAATAAGCTTAATTAAGCTTTTTTAGAGAGAGAGAGAATGGTAGAGAGAGAAATTATTAAGGAAATGAGTTTTGGTGTTCTTTTATCGTCCAACAATGAAATAACTACTCAGCTTTGTTTTGTCCGAATGTACCTAACCCCAGATAGATATATAGCGTGACTTTGACGGAAGCTGTCCATTTGATTTAATTATTTTTCATTCTATTTGTTGCCATTTGTATTTTGACGGAGTAAACATTATGGGAGCTAACGCCGTTAATTTTGTCGTTTTGGAAGAGGAGAGGTGGTTGTGAGGTGGTGAAAATACATTTTGATCCCTGACGTTTTTTTTATTTTCAATCCAGTTCCTCGAATAATTTGAAATGTTCAGATTTGACTGTCTTATTTTTCATAGAATTTTATAAAAATTTCGAAGAAAACAAAACAAAAATCGTCAACCGAACGAATTTTTTAAAAAAAAAAAAAATTTATAAAAAATGAAAAATTTTCAAAAACTTTTAAGAAATACAGCCTACTGAACTGGCCTTTAGCTCTCCCTAAAAGTGCGGTGTGATTCATTGGAAATTGTCTCGTGCGTTCTTAACTTTTTTGAAGACGTAGACCGGCCGGTTCAATCAAACATAGGGAGACCGGCTCATGTGCCGATTATGGCCGATTCCGATCACATGTTCAATGATCCGAAAATGAACCGGTTAAGAGATGGATTTGGATTTTGGACCATTGACATTCGGTTCAAGATCCGTATAAGGATGATTTTTGTTCAAAATCACATTTTAAGAAAATTTTACTTCATTTAATTTACGATCGGGTGTTCTCAAGTATGTAAGTAATTTTAAGAAAAAATTTATTTATGATTATTGATATTTAATCATATCTGTAACAAAGAAATTTATTTATTTTAAAGGTTATCGATGTTTGGTAATGTGAATAAAGTGAAAAAGGAAGGTAAAATAATTACTCGTGATGTGTTAGAATGAATTTACATCAAAATGATGAGTTATTAATAAATAAATAAAATAGAAATTATATTTTTATCCTTATTACTTATTGTAGTATAGCACAATATGATCCAGTTAGGACTATGGAGATTGTAATTCTCTTCGTATTTTCTTAAAAAAAAAAAACTTGCATGCATATAGAGATAGAGGTCTTCACTTCATACCTATGGATAATCAAAATTATTTTGTACATTACAGTCACTCATTCATTCACTTTTTATTCTAGTAATGTAAATATCATCACTATAAAAATTATAAATTAATTACTATCTGTTATCCATGTCTGATTCTTGAGGAGCAAAGAGATTGGAGCACACAAGATTTATCAAAAGTGAATTGGAAATAATCAAATTCAAAACTTACTTTTAGTTCAACCTAGAGCGTGGTTCAATTGTTAAAGTATTTTTTCTTTGGAGAGATCATGAATGAATTTGATTTTTGGGAAGTTTGGATTGAAAAAAGGAGATAATTTTTAAATCAGTTAAATAATCATATTTTAACCATTCTCAGTTTTTTATTTTTTTTTTGTCAATATAAAGTATTTTGTATTGCCAAAGTAACATTCTCAAATCTTAGTAGCCCAAACTTCAAAAAGAAAAGAATTCTTAGTAGCCCAAAGGTGGAAAACAAATTGTGTATTGGGCTTTCGTGGATTTTGTTCTTCATTTTGGAAGTCATAGCCTTGGGTAGGACAAAATCTTTGATCCAGATTGAATCCAAATAATAAATCGATGATCATTGGTCCAGAAACTATTCAAAATTAATTTAAAAGTATCTTAAAACAAGAGAAAGTTGCCACTACTCACTAGTTTATGTAGCCAATCAAAATCATACATGGATGATTTGAATGATGTATAACAGATTAAATTGAAGCAATCAAGTTTTGAGGCTATCCATCCACATATATATTTTGAAAAGAAGTGTTTGGTTTCATTTGGGAATTTCCCTGCAAACTAGAGATTTTACTGAAAATAAAAGCCATCGACCACCCATGTGGAGATTCTTCCAGTTATGCCAGTGATGACCAATAACTTTTTTTTTTTTTCTCTTGCCTGTTGTGGTCCTAGAATTAATACAACAAATCGGGCAAAACATTTATACCCAACATTAAAATATCATAAATGCCAATTTTAAACAAAACAAAAAAAAAAAAAAAAAAAAAAACCCATAAGAACATATCTATCTAAGAAAATGTCAATCTATAATAATAATAATGATCATTACAATTATATTCTGTTAAAATCAATCCTTCAAGAGCTCCTCATTTGAATCGTCAAATTAATGGATCGATGATGGTATTTGATTGAACCTGAAACAAAAAGGTAATCTTCATTACATAATATGACTTTTTTCTTGTTATTATTTTTTAAATTCTTTAAATAGTACATCAAGAGATTTGTTATATTTTTATTTTTTTGTCTTCCCCACTAATATTTTTTCAACTCACTAAGACACTAACTAGACTAATAATTAATTTAAATAAAATAAATGATAAATTGTAAATAAGGGACCTAAAAAGTATGTTACTGGTAAGTGTCAAGAGGTAGTAATTTGTAAGGTTGGTTGTAAAAAATTATTCACCTATGCTTTATATACGTTCGCAAAGCATCACCGTCACTTTACACATAAGATGGAGAATGATACGTAATTACTATATACTATAAGTGAGAGAGGAGTGCCATATTATTATTCAAAATAACTCTTATACTGGTTGTTGGATGATTAAATTAGAAGGTGACAAGAAATGATGCCAAATTCTGTGAAGTAGAAATGTTATGAAAGTTGCAAAACAAAATGCCAAATCGGAACACAAACTTTGTTCAACCCGAAACGAACACTAGCAAGTGTTGGTCGCTTTCATGATACTAATTTTTATGTTTTAAGACATAATTTCATTATTAATGTTAATTTTTGTTTACAAAATAATGTATGCTTAGTCATCGTCTGGGCACCCACGGAAGTAGTTGGTCGCTTTCATAATTGAGAGCTGCCGGTGAACATAAGCTCTTAAGTATTTCCCATAAAGTAGAGTTTGCTTGAGAAAATCTGAGTCCTAATTGGTAATGGACAAATCCATTACTGATAGTAAATATATAGTACAGTATTTGTTGTTAGGTAGCATTATTTAAACAAGAAAACAGTAGTAACCATTTTTGTTCCTTAGGAGATCTGTATACCACTTTTTCTATCAATTCATAAGACGGTGGAGATGATCTTAATTCAAATATTATGGGAGTCTATAATCATATGTCTGACAAAATTTGATATCTATATATGTTACAAATTCACCACGCGGATGAAGCGATTCAGCTACGTATACAAGTCATTAATTAATTTAGTTGGCGTAGGAATCATGTTTTAATTTTGATTCAAGTTTGAAGCATGATTCGACTTCCCAGGAAAGTAACTTGATATTCTAGGATGTTTTGAATACTGAGAGTTATTGTTTGTCAAAAGTTTTAATAATAAATTGATGCAAGTTGTTTTGAGGTATTTTGTCAAAAATGTCGACGGAACAAGGAGATTTTAGGACATTGAAAGAGGAGATTGTTAGAACATGTTATTTTTTAAGGGGAGTTTTCACCGTTTTAGGGTTTCAACATCTATCAATGAAATCATTCCCTATCAGAAGATATATTTGGTCGTGGTATTAGTCCGAGTCTTCTAAATTAAGCGGAACTTAGGGGCCTAGAATGAACCCCGAAAAAATTAGTCTAAAATATATTTATCAAATATAGAGTATAGTTTTATAAGTATTTAAGCTCTCGAACTAACTAATTATGAGAGTTGGCGGACATAATAAATTACAGGTGGTCGAATGTGAAGATTTTATGTTGCGAAAAAACTTTCTTAAAATTCAAGAGATAAATTACACGTAAATTTTGTTGCACATATATACATACTTATATGTAGCAATTATTGGATATATTCATACCGATATGAAAAGAAACATAACAGCAGCAGTAAAACTGATTGTGCAAAAATATAAAAAGAAGTAAGGAAAAATACAAAAAACCGCGCGAGAAATGATTTGGAATCGTTTTCTTTGGGGCGTGTTTTTTGTGTTCTCTCTCTTTGGTGCATAATGTTATTGGAAATCAGCTCTTGAGATATAATGATACAAAGATTTTTTATACGCCGGCATCAATGAAGGATAAGTCGGTCACAATATTGTCGAATCATCAAAGTCTCCCTAAAGAGTTCGTTATCATGACTAAATTAAAAAATTTAGAATAGAAACAACATCATCGTCCACAATAGTTTTGCATATATTGCACATGCTGATGTTGTAAATAAAAATGAATATCTTCAAATTGACATCTTGAATAATTAATGTCTATCCAAACCGCAATTCAAATTAGATTATTCATTGTTGAAGAGTGATGGTAGACCTATAGTCCAAACTTTTAAAGATAAATGATATGAATTACGCGTGAATATTTGTGCAAAAAATAAAATTGAGATTGTGAAATATAAAACTCGCATCATCGTACAAGATTTTTTCTATAGTATATTTTTAGGTTTTTTTGGATAAACCATATTAAAAGGAAAGGTTTTTTCCATAGTAGTATATGTAGTTACTTTTAGTGATTTAAATAAATTGTTAAATCATGAAAAATTTAATATGCTTACCACAAACATATGGAACTCTTGAGAAAAATAGTCCCCGAAGTGGCTACATGATTGATTTGAGGAGGATATTTTCGATCAAGGTCTTTATCCCAATTGGATTTTTCTCAGTGATTTTTTGTCGAGACAACAACTTTAATGTATATGATATAAATGTACTCTTTCCTCCCCATTCAATTTTCTCCTAAACTTTTTGCGAGTAATCTTGAGGCAAGATCGTGAGGCACCAATACAAACCTTTGAATTTATTTAATCATGCATGAATATGTATTCTTTTTCATTGATCATAATTTTGCCTCATTACGGTTTTTTTGTTGAAGTTTTAACGTTACAACGATTTTGATGTGTATACACTTAGCATTCTTTTCTTTATTATTAAAATTTTTATCTCAATGAATTTTTTTTGATAAAGTTTTACCAAAAACATGATATAATATTTTTTTTATCCCTTAAAATTTTACTTGTCATGTTCAATGGAATATATAACATATGATTCATGAGGGAGAGTAGTAGAAAATTCCGTACTCTTTTTTTCTCAACCGAGTTTTGTTTTTAAAGAGTTTTGTCGGCAAAATTTTATCTTCTCATATGTATGATAATATTAGATATTCTTTATTTCTTTCTATTAATTTGGATTGTTCTAAAAATTTGTAATTATGGATTTAATTAAGTCAATAATTGTATATTTGGTGAAAGAAACTTACTTGAAGATGAAGAAATATTTGAAAAGAATGTCATTGATGAAGAAAGCACTTGAAATGATGTATATGAAGCTTGGTGACATCTTGGGAAGCAAAATGGAGATGGTGGAACTGCTAAAACCAAACTGCATTGGCCTTGAAACAGAGAAATCTACATAAAACAGCCTCCAAGGACCTACAGTACAGAAAAAGAAATACAGGGACCAAAACATCTATCTTTCTAACAGAGTGGCAAAGTTTTCTCAAATTTGGATGGTAGGTGTAAAATGGTATTCTAAACATGTCTATGAAAGAAAAATGCAGAAAAAAATCATATGCAGATTATGATTATCCAAGTTGTTGATTTTGACTCTTTAAATAACTCAAATGATATTTTTGTGTTTGTTGCGGCAAAATTGTCATAGGATACTGCATTTAGGTCATAGATGATGTCTATGAAGTGTTTGTATGGCTGCATTGGAGTTGTAGCAAACAGAAGTGAGAAAAGTATTTTTATGACCAGTTTTGAAGGTATTTATGCTAAAAAGGTGTTTTTCGGTTTTCTTGGGGAAATGATTGAATTCTTGCTAAAAAATGCCTTGAATGGTGTATTGAAGGTGTCTATGAAGCTGTATTGGAATTTACAATACCACAAGTGAAAGTTGGTTCTCAAAGTCAAGTGTTAGACCTTTTTTCAATTTCACTATTTACTATCAAATTCTGTAAAAATCAATAGTGGTTTTTCTGGTTTTCTTTGTCATTTAGCTCAGATTTATGCTTTTTGTTAGCCAATAGTATTAAGGTATTAGTCCTAAAGTGTTTGGCATACTTATATTGCCACTATAAGTTAGTTTAGTGATTGGTGAGCAAGTAAAACTCTTATATATATTAGCTGTAGGAAGAAAAATTGAATGTAATTCCATTCCAATTTCTTTCTTGCACTTTTAGTTTCAATGAGAGAAATTAATTTTATGTTTCATTTTTCAGTATTAAGGCAAAATTTCAGTTTCAAGGTTTGTCGGTTTTCAATCACAAAGAATCAAAAATCTGTTTTTTTTGCTTGTGATGTCTATGATCAAGCTTCATTGTCTATGATAGGTTTTGATTGACATTCATCAAATACAACTTACATAGGCTGTTTATTTCACTAGAAAATGAAATAACAATTTCAGTGTTACTGTTTCATCAATTTTCTTCATTAGATTGTGTTTGATATTGGCTTTTTGCTGAAAAGATCGATTCCGACCAATTCTTTCACCTCCTACATAGATTTTGCCCAATTAAATTTTTCTTGAGAAAATTTTTGTCATGTACGATATTGATGATCCATATATATATATATATATCAAGGAGTTGTGGATTATAAATCACATGGGTAAATATATAAATAACTCTCAATAACCTTGATAAATTTTCACTCTTTTGTTATTTTTAGCTTGTACATTCATTAGCGCTACTCTTATTTATATCTTCATAAAAATAAGTATAACATGTTTGACGAGAGAGTCTACGTAAGAATCTATTTGCTACATAAAAATACAATACTACTACAATTCTCTTTTAACTCTTGTTCCATTCTATTGTCTTCCAAAAAATATCTTTTATTTTTGATATGGAAAAAATATTTTTAATTTTTTTTTATTTATTTTTCCATTGTAGTGTGTTTTATTTACTTTAAAAACTAGAATATAATGTGTGCGTTTATCGAAACGTTCATAAATCATTTTGACCCTATCAGGACAGGAATGGGACCCCAAATATACAAATAGTAGTTTGGCAGGGAAAAAGAAAACAGCTGGGGGCAGTAAAAGCCAAATGTGATTTTATGTCAAATCTAAGTCCTTGAAAGAAACATTCACATGTGAGCAGTGAAGGAAGGAAGAAGAAGAAGAAAAAGAAGAAGAAGAAGAGCATATGATATGATGATCTGTTGCTAACTGATCAGTTCTGCAATTAATTTGTTTTAGTCTCTTCTTCTACTCTCCCCATAGCAAACACTACACGTGAACACAATCAAATAAATTTCTTTCATTTCGTTCTTTCACCTTCACAGCTATCTCCTTATTGTTTATTGTCAAATATAATCTTATCATTTTAAGATTTTTATTTTTAATTAAAATACATGATCTTCATTTGATAAATTCAGGATAAATTATAATAATAATTATTTCTAATTTTAAAGAAGAAAAATAAGAGGAGTTAAAATCTTATCTTATTTTATTATAATGGGGATAGCCCCTAAAATGTCTTCATTAGTCCAGCTGGATGGAAATTGTCGTATATTTGTTAGTTGTATATAGGTCATATTTTTTTTCTAATACTATATAGAAGGTCGACTCCACGCTTTATTTTAATTTTATTTTTTACAGTAACATAAGTGGAAAGTATTTATGGAAAATTGTGAACGCAAAAATAAGGTACGTCGTGGACGCACGTATTTGGAACATTAATTAATAGGAATAACAAACATACCTTGGCTCCACGTCAGGGTTTTCTCACAATCTAACAAACGGAAAAAGAAACGAAAAAAAGAAGAACAAATGGCCAAACCGTACTAGTCTCTCATCTCACCTTCTATATTACGTTGAGTCGATCGTTACATAAATTTTTGACAAAATCATACGTTTAGGTCCTTAACATTTTACTTAAAATCTAATTCGTCTCCCATATTTTAATCCATATATATATATTTAGTTTTTACGTTTGACAATCATATTTGGTATCCTTTTCGTAGAAGTCCGTAAAAACGAACTATTATTGAGTAATGAGGGTGAATATATTACACTTTCCAACTATGAGCTACTAATGATATTTCATTTAAGAGTTCATTGCCACAAATCCCTAAACACAATGGTTGCCACAAATCCCTAAATACAATGGTCTAACTGAAGGTAAGGATCAACTGATCAACACATTATTGAAATTGGCCTATTTCTATTATCACATAACGTCTATGTCTATCAAATAGTGAATCAATGCCTTTTCCACAAATATCTACCTTATAAATCAAATGTTTACGCATAAATTTAACATGACCAGTTCTTTTGCCAAATATTTGTTGGAATTTAGATTCCAAAATAATTGTATTTAAGTTAAATAATTTATCCACAAGTAAAAAAAAAAGAAGAGGATTATTATGCAAGTAAAATACATTGTATATCAAATGGTCTAAAACCATTGATTATTTAAAACAAAAATGTTAGTACAAGAACTTCAGGAAACTTGAAATTCTGTACACCATATACGGTTTGAAAACTGTTATGGGTAAGTGGACACAATTTTGAAATCTGTTTATATATTATGAAACTAGACATCTTAAGGTTTCTTTTAATATAAAATTCGACCAAAACAGAGTTCATTTGTCCCAAAATGTTTCAAACCAAAGTCTCGGTTCAAATAGAAGAGAAAATCCGAAAATAATAAATTGTTTTGAAAATGTCTCTTTTCAAAATAAAATGAACAGTTGTATCGCTTCACACACTTACCTATATAAATGAGATATTTATTTCATTTTGACACACATAACAATTAAAAGTAATCTCAAAATCACTTCATCTTTCTCTAAACTTGAAAGACTTTTTTAGTTTTATTCTTAGAAAATTTTAAGGGTTTGCTACCTTGGAATCTTCTGGTGCTTCCTTAAAATCCTGAAGGAATATCATCCATAAAACCAGTAGCAACATAGTGGGAGCGATAATTCCTTAAGGACATAGAATCACTTCTATATGGGAACACATTGGTATAAACCGTAAGCAGATTCTAAACTTCATCATTACTTGCTACAGAAGAATTTACAATAAATTTTGGAACTAGACCCAATAATTCGAAACTTTAAATCTTGGGGTGCTCGTGCTACCTAAGGATAAACCATAGACCAATGACAAGCTATAACCAAAATCCATAGCCTGTGTTTTCCTAGGATACTCACCTGCTCAAAGTGACTACTATTGTCTTGATGTTTTTACGTCTAGAATCTTTGTTTCTCGCAGTTTTCGCAGGCAAACCTAGTCAGCCTGACCAATCATCCGCTTCCGCCCTATTTGACTAGATACCACCCATCATCCCCCTTCCCACTAGAATACATGCATATGCCACTTGCGCCATTATCTCCACCTACACCTGAGAAAGATATCCCTAAGGTAAGTAATTATATGAACACTGAGAATGATATATATGAACTTCTCATCACATAATCACATGAGGGAAGATGGCACGGTTTTAGTAGCGTAAATCGAGTTTTAGGAACATAAACTCAACAATATTGAGAGAAATCTCAAATTAGAATTTTTATTGATCAAAATTTATTTAAACTGATAAGAAAAGCGTTTAAATAGTCTTACGAAAATAGGAAACTAAACAAAAACCTAACAGAAATAGGAAATCGAAAATAATAAAAACTAAACGAAAATCTAAAGTGGCCCGTCGAGCGATGAAAAAGGGCTAGGATGAAGCCCTTAACGAACTCCAACATGGTTATCCCTAATTGCCCGTAGAAGTTATGATCGTTTCAAAATCGGTTGACTTTTTCGACAATCGTTTTTTGATAGAAAGATTTTACTAATGAATTAGTTAGATGGTCGAGTTCGCTAATTTCAGCTATCCCCGAACCGCCAGATGAAACCACTTGGAAAAACCGTACTTGAGAAGGAGAGCGTCGTCCAAAAGCGAACTACCGGAGAATGAAAACCTCAAAAATTCAATTACAAATAACGTTCAAAGTCTAGAGAAAATAAAAGCAACTAGCTATTACAATTATCCCTTAGAGGATGCAGAAACACATTCACAGAAGAACATCCACCACTAAAGACAAGAGAGATCCAATCTTCAAAATCAAATGATATCCATCAATTCTTTACCACAAAGGAGAGGAGAACTACCAAAGAAGAATCAGAGGAGCAAAGCTTCAATCTCTGCCACGAAGGAGAGGATAATGAAAATTCTAACCGAATGCGGTTGGGATCTCTACAAAAAACAGAAAGGAAATTGTACTGGAGACAAAAAGACAAAACGACAAAATGTTAACCAAAAATTGGAGAATATATCACTAAAAAACAGAACTAAGAGGGAGTGCATAATTAGGCAGAAGCATGACAAGTCAAACATGACCAGACAAAAAAAATACCAAGAAGAGCCAAAGATAAACAAGAACGGGAGTATAATTCTAATACAACAAATGAGATCACTAATTAACGTTGCACGGGATTTTGGTTCTTGGCCTAACCAAGATACTCTTCGACTATACATTCTACATAAGAAGAACACTATATGAAAGTCGATTCAAATGTTGAGCTAAAGGGCTTAGCTTTCGGCTACTGCCAACGTTGAACCAACGACCATTGCTCAGGAGCTCAAACATCTAGAGTTGCTCCAAGCCTCTCATCCAAGTCAGATTTGATTGACTGTAGATCTTCCGAATTAAACGTTGCTCTGATGGCTCGGTTCACAAATTCAAATCTCGCCTTGTTGCTAAAGGTTTTCATCAGCAATCGGGTGTTGTATTTGCTTAAACTTCCAGTCATGTTGTACAACGTACAACAATTAGGATTATTCTCAGCACATCTATATCAAAAGGATGGGACCTTCGACAATTAGATGTGAACAATGTGTTTCGTCAAGGACCATTGATACAAAACATTTTTATGGAACAATCTAAGGATTTTATTGACTCCAATAGGCTTGACTATATGTGTAATTTTAATAAATCTAACTATGGTCTTAAGCAAACTTCGAGAGTTGGATGTCAAGCTCTAAAAAAAATTCTTCTCTACACTGGGGTTTCTAACTCTTATTCGGATGGTTCCTTGTTTTATCAGACGCTTAAGGCATGAAATTATCATTTTAATTGTTTATGTTGACACATAAGCAACCAAGCCTACAAAACGGACACAACCTTCTTCAGACCAACCTTTTTTCGACAAAAGAAGCTACGAAGCACTTTTTTCGACACTTGGAGCTCCGAATCACTTTTCATTGGGCATATGGGCATATGAAGGTATTATCCCAAATGAACATCTGCCCAAAAAAAAAAGAAGCAAAATAGAGTGATATTATTTAGTTCAAGGATCTAAATGTAATGTTCGGCATAATTTAAGGACTGATCGTGTAATTATCTGTGCAATAACTCTAAACGCGGTATTCGGATTAGTACTAATTTTAGTCTCACATAATCAAATTATAATCTCCATCATCCTAGGTAGCAAATAAAAGGTCGACAACCCTCAAAAGCCTCCACCACCAATTAAGCAAAACCTCTCTAAAAAAAGACCTTTCCACCTATTAATTTGTTTTCCCAGGAACCAAACATAAGTTTTGATCTTCTCACTCTTGGTGAGTAGTTGAGTTACAAGGGAAGCTTTCCTTCCCTCTCCCTCTCTCTCTCTTTGTTTGCAGAAGCCACCAACAAACAAACCAGCCATTAATGGAGGCTTTCTTTGAGCTTTACTTTAGCTTGTAGCCAATTCCAGGGGTCTTCGTGGGCAAGGATTTATTTTTTGTATACAAAACAATTTTTTTTCATCTCGGTTTCTTGTTTCTAGCGAGACCCTTGATTTATTTTCCATTTTCCATTTGATTTTTGTCGAGAAACAAACATCATTAGGTTGCTCTCTTAAAAACCTCAAAGTTTTGTTTCTTTTCTTAATTTATTTTTAGAACGTCGTCCGTAAAAGTCATTTTAATTTTTTTTCGCATTCATTTTTGTGCCAAGAATCCAATTTATAGAGTTTTACGAGAATTTAATTATTATTGTATATAAAAATTCCTGGCTCTTTAAATTTTGATATTTTTGATCTGAAAATGATGTCACGGCGTTTCCGGGAGCCATCGGTTAAGAGGAGGCAACCGCTCCTTCAAAGCCGGTCATTTTACTCCTCAGCCTCCACCTCCACCTCGTCCTCTTCTGCTACGTCTCCCTCGGCCTCCCCGTACAGGGCATCATCGTACGGGTTCGCGGAGGTTGCAGGGGGAACGACAGCTGAATGCGCAGCGATATGCTGCTGTTGTCCCTGCGGATTAGCCAATTTCCTAATCCTGGCAATGTATAAGCTGCCAGCAGGATTATGTCGCAATGCCATTCGGAATAAGCGTCGGAAACGGCTTATTAAGAAAGGGCTTGTCCCTCCGTTGGGGCGGCAACGGTGTCGATGCGGCTGCGATGAGACAGAGCTTCAGATTCACTCCATCAATGATGATGATTTGGTCTTTTTCGATAATGATAATGAATCGAACATGGAGTTGGAGAAGGAGATGTGGGATAAATTTTATGAAACTGGCTTTTGGAGAAGTCCTTCACAGAGAGAGCGACAGTGAAAAAAAAAATTCTTACTTCAAAAGCACTTTCCGATAAGTTACTTTTTTTGTTTTCCTACCGTGCTCGTGAAGAAAGCGAGAGAGGTTACATTACATCGAGGTTAGATTACATCAATATGGAGGGAGAGAAAACGGGAAGGATTTTACTTGCGTAAATTGAGTATTTTCATGTTTATGTTGGAATATTTTCTTTTTACGTTGTTGAATGTATGTGTAAATAGTTTCATTTTGTTCAAATTTATTGATGAAAAATTTACTTATTATTCAAGATTTTTCTTAATTGAATTAGTCTTTGAATTACCTCAAATATTTTAGTGAAAGACTAGATTTATTATCTCATGTTTGCTTTTCGGCTCCAAAGTTTTAATTAGAATGACTAAAAAACTATATTCTTTCATCATTTCTTCGATCGTGATGGAAAATTTTACAAGCAAAAAATTTAACTTGGGTTAATTCTTTCTTTTATTAAATTTGACCAAATGTTGACTAAAATAATTTAATAGGCCACCATTACGCAGTTTATTGTTATTATTATTGAGGCTAGCTGTGTACGTACTTCTGGTAAATTGAAGGAAGGCAGACAGACAGAAGCTTGATTGTCCTTTAATGTAAGAGATATGAGGTCGCTATCTAAAAGTCTGAGGAAATGTTAGGCCCAGGTGGGTTATCCAGATAGATAGACAGACAATTTCAAATTGAAACCGATGACCAAATCAATTAAACAGTGGCTGGCTTTAATTTTGGGGCGTGTAAACTGTCCTTTTTGCTAGCTGCCCCGTCGGATTGGATTCGTACACCAATGACTACGACGACGAGTGGTCACCGGCCGAATTTTTGAAAGTCTACATCGGACATAAATTTGTGTCCACCATAATATTCTTCATAAGTCCCTATATATTTAATGAAATGAGCCAATTATAAGGTTGCAATTAATTGAATAATGCATTTAAAAAAAGTGATTTTAACTGATGAATAAAGTTAAATTCATTGAATTTTAATTTTTTTTACTAAGCTATAGCTATATATATAATATACTGGAATGCTTGATGAATTTTTTATTTCATATAGAAACGCTATAATCTGATGTGAAGAGTAAAAAAAGGTAAAAACTATATAAATGGAAAATAACTTTGCTGTGTCTTTAGGAGCAGCATTTTGCTGCTTCCACCAATAAAAAATTATCACATAGGATAGATAAAAAATTTTGGAAAATTTATAGTTAAAAAATTCTTTGTTTGATTTTTATTTTTAAGATTCATTTTTAAATTTTACGGTACGTAATTTTATCACTTTTTCTTTAGGATTCACAATTCTCCTATAAAATATAATAATGTATATTTTTTTATGAATCCTGAAAATCGACGAATAAAAATTATGTAAAAACAAACATGACCTTATATTAATTTTTTTTTTTAATTGACTATTTCTTATTAATGGATACAACAAAATGAAACTCCCGGAGCAGCTAAATATTTTTCATATATATGAGCTCACTTTCTCATTTAGGAATAATTTTTTTTGTCAAAATAATTAGAGTTATTGGACTCTGTTAAATCGAGTTAACTCGACCTTCAACGTATGAACTTTATCTTTAGATAGGGGCTTACTCAAATAAGTACGAGTAAACAGAGGCACATATGGGTCACCGAAAAACAAATACTTGATAAATTAATATTCAATAAACTAATAATCTCGTTAAAATAATAATTTTTTTCGATCCCGATTCGAGACCAACATGATAAATTAATAATTAATTAAATTTATAAGATAATATAAAATAAATTAATTAACATAGATCCTATTTGATATATAAATTAATAACTCATGATTTGTATTAAAATATTTTATACGTAATTTATAACTAAACTAAGAAAGTTCTTGAAAATATGAATTTAATGTTGCTTGTTTTTCTTAAAAAAATTAATATCACCCATCTCTAATATTTCGTATTGCGTTAAGAAAATTTGATGTAGAGATCTCAATTGTTCTTGATTTTCCGATGATTCCCCATCTATCAATCGAAGTTTACAATGCTTAAAATAATTTGCAATAGTATTTGGATGGACATCTATTTTTCATGTCGAGATTGCAAGATTCATCGCATCTTAAACATTAATTTTTTACAAATTTGTGTTCTCAATTCAAAACTCTCCAAATGATTTCATAAAATCGTTGACGATAATACATTTTAAAAGTTCGTATGAAATATGTATGGAATATTAAAAAATAATCAATGAAAATACGTGAATTTAAGCAATATGCATAATTAATACTTAATATATATAAATTAATATCAATATATATTATGGTCATTATTCACATAATAGAAATATATGATATATGATATATAATATATAAATTAATAATTATTAATTTACGTAATTAATTAATATCTCGTTAAATTAATAAATTTTAACGGTCCCGACGTTATTAATTTATAGAGGTTTGTTTGTACTTACGAGCTCTCTCTAGCCATAGTTTATGGTGCTTTGTTAAATGTCGAGTAAATGCATATCAAAATGACATAACCTCAGTAAATTGAAAATATTTTACCATAAAAAATTGGAAAATATTATAATTGAATATGACAAATTAATATTACCTTCAGCATCTCTATATCCCCCCATTTTCAATTAAATCCATTTTCAATAAAATCAATCACAGTCTCCAAATTTCCTTCTAATTGCATGATTCTAAATACTTCTGATTGCATGATTCTAAATACAGAAAGGAATAAAAGAGTAACAAATTATATGTTCTTGTATGAAAAAAAGAATCTTAAAAGAGCACGTAAGAAATTAATCTATCAATCCAAGTATAGATTAATTTTAATTAAAAATATATACATTAAAAGCCTACGACATCATTAAGCACCTCAACTTTCAAGTTCGTGTTTAAATAGTATCTTTTTATGGATGTGTATGGTTTTGGTCTTTAATGTTTAGTATTGCTATTACACTGATATACGGTGAATTTTATTACTGACGATGTTATGTGTATATATTTCTCTATGTAGTTGTTGTTGATACTTATTAATGACTGGATTAGTTCAATACTCTTATATTTTGAAAATATTTTTGTACTTGCATATAATTTAAGCTAGAGTTTGATGATTGAAATAGTTAAATATTTTGGACTTAGTTCTAGAAAAGACTAAGCTACTCTTCTAAGTTTTTACGAGAAGACGCCCTTAAAAGATTTAAATAGTTTGAAGTTTGATAGATAAGCATAGAACGTGATAAATTTTATAGTTTTAAAAATTGATTTAATCTTCAAAGGTAGAAACGATAAAATTGAAACAACAAGATTGTTATACTCAAATATACTCAATCTAATCTAATGCAATTTTTTTTTCTTTCTTTTGGGAACTGGTTGGATTGATTTTGGAGAATTTTTTTTTAATCCAAACTAATACAAATCCATCACCCTTGGATTGGATTGACAAATGCAATCTAATCCATTCACACGTCTATCTTTTATATTTAGTAGAATATACGACACGATTGTAATGCCACAAAACCTCTAATCAAGTGAATAATAAAAACAAGACACATAAACAAGAGAAAATGAAGCTAGAAATCTTAACTAATAAACTCTTTAACTCCAAGACTAGGAGCATTAACTAATAGAATAAGGGTAAAAAAATTTGGAATAAAAGAATTAATCAAGCTATGGTTGAAACATTCCGACAATAAGAACGTCCATCTTGGACCAATGAAAAAACTCCAAAAACAACATTTATTACATTTCTCTACTTTATTTATTACAATAGAGACGCGACTTTTATAAAATAAAAGATTTAAAAATATGATATGAGAACTAATCTGATTAGAAAACCAACTTATTACTATTAAATTATTATATAAAAAACTAAATACTACTAATTAAAAAGAATAAAAATATATATTAATATTATGAAAATAAATAAAACTAATTCAATCCAAATTATTTGACTAGGGTATGGCATGATTGTAAATCCCTATAAAAAATATGTAAGGATATATTACTGCCAACAAGAAATGAATTAACAAAAATAAGATGTTGATGATAGAGAAAAAAAAAATGACATAACTTTGCTTAATCACCAGTCAAAAACATTGCACTGAAATCCCGAAGAGCCTTGCCACTGATGAAAGAAATGCATATCCGAGCTAAGACGCCCGTGAAAATTGCTTGGTTAGGACTTGTGATAATTTTAAAATCAGATGACCATAACGAGGCCAATTAAAAAAAAAGCAGGAAAAACAATTGTCCATTTTCTTTCTTCCACATTGTACGGATACGTCGCCATATATATATATCCGACTGTCATTGATAAGTAGATTGAGGTGGTACAACGCTCACAAATAGTGATCTTAAGACATTTGGGCCCTAAGTAGGACAGACCAATCCATGAATATTTTGGGTTATCTTTAGATAATTAGAGGTAAAAGCATCCACATATATATACGGTCAACATACCTACCCTAGAAAGAAATGAATATATAGTTTTTAGATTCATACGGTAAGACCGATTAATTTAATAAAATCAATTTAAAATATGATAAATACAAAATCACTCACCACTAGAAACCTCATATATCCAAATAACTTATTGTAGCGAACATCGATAGATATGGGGAAACCTCGGAAGTCTAACAATACATGCATATAGGCTTGATAACTACTCGGAGATAACTCCTACAACGAGAGAGAAGTGACTACATCTAAAGAAATATTTACTTTAAACACAGGGACACAAAAAGACCCGTGGCAAGAAAATATTTATCCAAAATATCGATGTAACACATACCTTACAAATACAATACTATTAAGTAAGCAACTGATAGCTAGGGATGAGAAAGTTAAAAAAATAAGTGGGCATCTCTAAAAATCAAATTTCAATTTCAATCTTATCGGTCCGTTTCGCTCTCCCGTTCAAGGCCGTTGCTCCAGCCGTTGGTCTCTGGTCCTATTCCCGTCGAACATCTATTTTGTCATCTTGAGATGGTCTCGCCAGGATGGCGGTGCTGGATGATAGTACTGTGAGTTTTATTATAATTTCATTACACTATGTTACACATATATACTTGATGAATGCTTTAGACCACTATGCCATACATATCATTTATGGATGATTTATAATTTTACGATTTCCATGGTATGGCATAGTTACTTTAAAAATTAAATAGTCGTAGATGGCCTGGAGACCTTCAAATCAAAATTTGATTTACTCATGATTATAAATATAATTTTAGAAGAAAATATATAAATTTCCAACATCATATATCAATCTTCCATATATTGAGATATAATTTGAAATGAAATTATCTAGATATAAGAACCCCAAATACATGTTTTAAACTGGTCTCGAAGGAATGATGAGTTCAATAGTGCCAGGTCTCGAAGAAATGACCCGTGTTTAGTTTGCGCAAATAGTACGCCATATTAATGGTTATTTGGTATGTGTTTAAGTACCCATGATAGGTAGATCACTACGGTAGCTAGATACTACTATTAGGAATTTTCCTATCGTTTTTCACATATATGGGTTCATAGATATATACAATAAATATTTCTGTTTGTTTTCAAATATATCATATCTTCAGAAAAATATATGATTTTTCTAAATCATTCAAATTATGAAAAATCATTTATAAAACGATTCACCTTATATTGATAATTATTACTAAGAAAACCTAATGGTTTTATAATAATTCTCACTAAGCGTAAAGCTTACGTTTTCTATAAAAATTATTATTTTCTCCAGGTTGATCAGTAGTAAGGATTTACTCAGGTAGCTATTTTCATTCACCATTCAGCTTTCAGAATAAGGTCGGGCTCTTGGCAACCTTGAAATTTAGGGCTCTATCACGTAATTTTTTATTATTGTGTAATATTATTTACGAACTATACTTCCACTGAACAAATGCTATGATATGTGTGCTTTGTTGTAATAAATTGGGTATCTTTATATTTAATATATCTTTTTATTATAAAGAATAAGACACAAGAGGCAACATCTTCCTTCTCGATTAGGGGTCGGAAAGTGGGCGCCACCGCAGGCTGCCTTCAATGATCCGAAATAAAGCAAACACAATTAAAATGATTTAATTGAAGATTAAATCAAGCAGTAGTTTGATTAGGTGATGAATCAATCTATGACATTCAACATTCCTTCTTCCAAACCCTTCTCCTTCTTTCTAGTTGCTTTGTAGTTCCTTTCTTTCACGACAAGAAAAGCCATAGATAAACTAAAAAATTCAGCTTTGTAGCTTGCTTTCTTGACAACAAAAATTAGAATTCTCTTGCTTTATCATCCAGTCTCGGCTCAATGTGTCTTTAGAAAGGGATGGTCCTCCATCAGTTCGTATTGAATCGACTCCATGCCATGTTAAAACGAGACGAATGTCTAACTCAAATCGAAAGCTAGCTCAAGCTACCTAGAACAATCATTAAAATGAAATACATTGATTCTAATGTGTGATGTTTCCCAATTATTAAAACTCTAAGAACATGTGTTCATTACTTAATTACTACTCTCATAGGATTTGACTCATGAGGAATCAACAGAGGCACTATTGGGTGCATCCTAAGATTCTCCTTGATTATCAAATTCAGGTAGAGCAGCTTGACAAGATCGTCCTTGTTGACTGCTCTGTCTCCAATTACCACCGTCGGTTCTTCTTTCAACGCTTCCATCACTCGTGGATTTCTCAATAACTCCGCTAAAATGAAATCAGTCACGTTTGCAGAGGTATCCACGCCACCTCCGATCATATCCAATATGATCGCCTTTATCGTTGTCTTGTCGATTTTGAACCCATTCTTGTTATCCTCACTTTTTATTTTTAGGTGCATCCAAATATATATGTATTTAGTAAAGACTATTGACTAGATTCATGTATAATTGAGTTAATCTAAAAAAAAAAAACATTATGTTTTGTGATACGGAGGGAGTAATTATTATTTTTTAGAGTTATAAAATGTATAAAATTTTATTCAACATAATTCTTATACTAAGACACTATCACTTTTTTTTAGAGTTACAAAATGTATAAAAATGTATAATTATACAACATAATTCTTATACGAAGACATTATCACTTTTTTAAGGTATTACAAAATATTTTATACTTTATAACTTTTATGCATACTTTATAAAAAAAATTATATAATAAAATAACTATTTCAATTCGCCTGAGGCCTCTAGACTGGTTCGTTTTCTATGTCCTCAGCCCTGTTTGTGTTGTTCCCACACATGCTCTTTTCTAAACAATTTATCTCCTCAAGCCTTGCAAATGTATCGAGTCTTAATTTTGTTTTTTTTTTTTTTTTTGCTCCAGGACTTAAGAAAAAGGATGAAAGAAATAAGCAGAGACAACGACATCCACCTAGAGCGAATAATTTCGGCTCATTAGGAAGAGCAGAAACCAGAAAATTGTCAAGAACAAGACTTTGTTTATCTCTTGCTTTCTATGAGTCTTTTTAGGCTATTTTTGGTGAATAGGACCAAGTCATTTAAATAAATAATTCCTATTACTTTCTAACACAAAAAATTTAGCATAAAAACATATATAATAATTCAAATACATATATATATATTATAATTATGAAATCAATCATTTAAATGGGAAGAAAAATTTAAGTATGTATTTCATGAATGCAATGCAACTAATGTGAATAGAATTATAAATCTCTAATTCTAGGACACGGGTGTGACATGTAATATATAATTAATCATACAACTACTTAATTATAATAAACTTTTTCATATTATAATATATATTTAATCCTATTATAATCATCCACTAACTCATTTACTCAACCAAAATCACACTCAATCAAATTAAAATCATAATCAAACTCGAGTCGAGACGTCTCCATGCTAAACGGAAAAGAAAAGGAGCCTAGTGCTCATAAACAAGTATATAGTATTATAATAATATAGCTCATTTGAATCAGAAAAAGGAATATATATATATATATATATTTGTATATATGTATTGTAGGTCGAATCTCTACGTATAAAAAAAATAGTCAATTTTTTTTGAGGGATTCATCATGGAAGTATAGAAATAGGCTCATACATTCATACTAATAAAAATAAATAAATATATTCAAAGTTGCTTATGTTCGTTGGTAATGTAAACATTTTTTGTGGTGTTAAAATGAACTATGATTACTAACATTGTATCGAAAGAAAAAGAAACTGACAAAACAATCAATCCCATAATTGAAGGCAGGAAGGAGGTGGCCATGTCTTTTCTAATGAGCAGATAAATTAGATAATCTAACTTTCTCCCTTCTCTGAATTACGGTTTTCAATCAATACTAATAATGGTGGATCTCTAGCATTGTATATTACGTACTATAAATTAAATTCCACGGCTCCTTTTTCATGGACATTTTGTTTCCTTCCTCTTTGATCCATATCTGGAGGAGACTATAGCATTCCCCAAGCTCAATTTCCATTGAGGTAAATTTAAAAGATTCAAACTTTATGATCCACTCGTCTTCTAATACTCTTTACTATTTTCCACCTAAAAAAGAATTTCTTGTTACATTTCAATAGTTTGATCAATTCTACTCAATGAAGTGCTTAATTATTTAGTAAGGTAAAATTCCTTACTCAGCTATCAAATTGCGCATGATTCATATATAAAGTTTCAATTATGTGTTGTATTGTCCCATGTAATCATTTCCTTATGTTTTTCAATACTTTATCCCGGACCATTGTATTGAGTGCCTAAACACTTATGTTTCAAACAATTTATAATCTATTGGTTCCATAAATAAACTTAAAGGCTTCTTGCAACCATAATCAAAGACAACGTACACTAGCATATCAAGTCAAAAAAAATATACCAACACAGAGAATAAAATCTTTATAAGCTCATGTTAGATGTCTAGTTTGCACAGTTCCAATAATCATACATTTGGTGATAATAAATATGTTGTTTATTGAAAGTTAATGTCAATTTATCATTCGGAATTTTTTATCACCTAAAAAATATAATATGTGATATAACCGAATTCTTATCACCAATTTTCTAATAGTGATGGAATTAGAATGTGATGTTGGGAAAATCTTTACTATTCAAAATTGTCAATTGAGGTACGCTCTGATCATACCCAAGCGATTATTAATGTTTGAATTACTCGAGGGAACAAAAAAGAAAGGAGAGTGAACTTGATCGGTATAAGTTAGGTATGAGGATTAATTAACAACAAATTTTTAGTTCATTAAATTTGACTTAGAGAATACATTAGCGACATAGCATAAGCAATTAATAGGACCAATTTCATGTCTACTGAAACATGAGAGCATATTGGTTCATTTTTTTAATTCTGCCATAGTATGGACTGATTTTATTCCCAAATATTGTGTTTAGAATATGAAAGATATTTGATTTTGGACAAAGAATATGAATTATCTTAGCAGATTAAAATATAAATTTGGAAAATAGAGAGAGATCAATGGATAGTTCATAATATGAATCATGATGAGTGTGCTTTTTGCGACATGACTTTGGCTACGATTGACTTTCCCTTCACTTTGTTCCCTTCACTTTGTTCTTAGTTGGTCTACAAATGGGGTGGGTCTTCTTTGTTTTGATGTCTATTAATATACATATATATGAACCAAAATATTTTGCATCCAAGGAAGTAGAAACAATTCAACTTATAGTTGTGTCCTACGATTATTTTGCTGGGTTTTGTGTTTGCACCTATGCCCAGAAAACTTTAAGCAGCCTCGAGGATAGTGGTTTCTTGATCGGTATAATTAAAACCAATTCATATTATGATGAATGGTCAATGTCGGTATAAAAGCCGATTCACAGTATGTTCAACGCTTCATGTGGGATATGTCGGAGTATATGCACACTATGGTGAATGATCCATATAGAATATTTCGGAGTGTATGCAAAAGAAACGGCCCATGGGTTTTGACTTTAGTCAATGGAGACACATCTTGCAACAAAAATATTTATTAAGTGAATACATTTCAAGAGAAAACGAAAAAGATTGTTGTCGGTGATTTTATTCTTCCATTGTGAGTAAATCGATCATAGTACTTTTGTTTCCCTTTGATGGGTGCATGATGCTATAAACTCAAAAAGGCGGAAACAATAAGAATTTGTTGTCGAAAAGAATAGTCAATAAAAGAGAAAAAAAATTCTTAACTTGTCAGAGTTGTCTTTCCATCACTATCAATTTTGTCGACTATATAAGTGCACTCGATTGACGATGGAACATCATTGCAAGCGGATTATTATGACTTACCACAAAATTGAGAGAAACAACCCTTACAAAACCATTTGTTTGATAGGCTCCCACTCCAATCTTGAGCAATAAAAGAAAAGTCTATCTTCCTTCTTTCTTATTGTCTGGATGCATGCCGCCATAGCCGACCGTCGAGAGGGTTGTTATAGTTATTGTTATTTATCAGTCTTTATATTTTAATTTGGAATGGTTTTTGACCAGTTATAGTATATTGAACAATTTTATTCGTTTTTTTTTCCTTTTTGTCAATGTATGTAGGTATTTTGTGGAGGTGATCTCATTCATGGATGTGATACTATTGTATCCATTTTTTGGATAGATATTACACGACTCTTTTTGTGGGTCGTGTCTTCACATCACATATCTAGGAGATGATTGGCTTCATAAGAGTATTTGGGATCGGTACTTCTCCACGACCACGCTCTCGACTGTCGGGTATGGCGACATGCATCCTGACAGTGTCGAAGAAGGCAGATTGACGATCTTTTTTTTACTACTGAAGATTGGAGTAGGAGCGTACCTAAGCGACAAGTTTGTCAAACTCCTTTCACTCAAGGATATGGTAATAATTCACAACAATGATGAGACAAATGATGTGCGGTTGTCACTTTTGGAACTTGATACGGTGGAAAAAATTGATACACGTGGAATGACAGTTCTGATAAGTGCATGAACGTTCGTATTTATTATTCACACTTTAGAATTAATGTATTTTTTTTTCATGATTGTTCTTGATAGCTTGAGCTAGCTGGCTTTCATGATAAACATTTTATTTGTTTTAACAATATGATATCATAATAGATTCGATAAGAACTCACGAATGAATTTATAAACACGAAGTTAATTTAAAATATTAATATAACTTATCCATATACTATATGATCATACACATATGTCTATGATAATTATAAATTATAGATCATGTTAAAATAATTGAAAATGCTTGCTAGGCAAAGGCAATTGCTGCAGTAATTAAAGAGCATTGATTGGCAAATTTCTATCCAAACGGTAAAATTCTGTTAGAAGGCAATTGCCAAAATTAATTTGGTCCTGGTTATATTCAGATCAAACAATTAACAAAAAATGACGTACAAAGCTAACTGGCTTAAGATAGTCTAGTGGTGTTAATTGAAGCCTTCATTTTGTATGATGAATAATCATAATGAAAGACAGTGCATTATATAAATAAGTAAAGATCATGAACCATAGAAGAAAGAAGGCAAAAAAGGGATGAATCTCTAAATCCAGCTACAATGATGAACTAAAATTTATTAAAATTTGCTTCCTTGTTGGTGAATGATCATAAACTATATTAAACTGGGATGATTAAGTGTTTGAAACTATCAACACAAACAAGCCTTGAATTCAATGAATTCTAAACCTCAAATCAACATCTTTACAACGTCAATAAAACAACCTTGATGAATCTGTGTAATATCCTTCTTATTTTTAATCTGCCAAAATTATTCCTGATGAATAATCCTAACAAAAATTGAGTGATGTTGCGTTATACAAATAAGTCGCGATCATGAAATGGCGTTTTCATGAAAAGGCAAAATTAGTAAAGCGATGAATGTTTATATACTTACTTAGAAGAAAGCAACACGGACACACAATAAAAACAATAAAGTGAGAAGAAATTCCTTCATATGTATGCAATAAATAGAGAAATGAAAAAAATAAAAATTGAAATTACAATGGACATAAAATTTTGTGGTAGGCGAGTTTGGAAAAACAAAACACTATGGCCCCAATTTTCTTTTTAAAAGAAAACTGCTTGTTTAAAAAATTGTATTAGTATTAATTACAAAATAGAAAATTATCATCGAACATTAAGTCTAATTTGATAGAGAGTCTTTAGAATTCTCAAATTTGTCTTTCAAAAAAGAATCCTCCAAATTTTGAAATCACAGTTTTAATACTTCTTCTTTTTTGACAGGATAGTTTTAATACTCTTTTATCGTATGTTCTGAATTTTTAAATTTATTAAAAAAATGTAGCTATATACTCACTTTTAAATATAATTAAAAAGATAAAATATTATTTATTAATTTATAGCAGTAGGGAAGTAGAAAATATTTTTTGCGGGGCTCAAAGTTTTAATTTTATCACATTAATTCTAGTCCTATATGTTGTATATCCACTTTAATGTTTAAATTTGGTAGAATTTTTTGAATTTTAAGGTTACATTTGCAATAATAAATAGTTAGACGTAATTGCGTCTTAGTTACTCAAATTTAACAATTAAGTGGACTTCTGATTAATAAACATTAGACTTATACAGTTTTCATTAACAAATAAATCATTTTAGTCTTTTCGATTATCTTTACCATCGACAGTAAATAAACCTTTATTAACTTTAATTAAATCAATTTTTTAGCCATAACTAACATGTATTATACATAACATTTTCTTTTTAAATGTTTGTTGGTTCAAATGGCCCCTAATAGCCATGTGGTTCCGCCACTAATTTATAGACGTAGTATTTAAAATAATTTATGTTCGTTATTAATGTAAATTTTGTATTTTTTTGTTGTTGAAAAAAACTATTCTTTTTATTCGTAATTAATTGTCGTTTTTGCATAATCAGTTAATTAGGGACGCAATAGTATATGATTAATTTAATTATACCGGGAGGAAAAAAAAACTGACAAAACAATCAATCCCATATTTAAGTGGTTCTTGTAAAAAAAAAACACTTAAGTGGTGGCCATGTCTTTTCCCATGAGCAAATAAATTAGATAATCTAACTTTCTCCCTTCTCTTAATTAGGGTTTTCAACACTAATAATGGTGGTTCTCTAGCATTGTATATATTACTATAAATAAATAAAATTCCACAGCTCCTTTTCATGGGCATTTTATTTACTTCCTCTTTGATCCATATCTGGAGACTATAGCAGTTCCCAAGCTCAATTTCCATTGAGGTAAACTTAAAAGATTCAAACTTTATGCTCCACTTGTCTTCTAGTACTGCACATACTTATAATCTCCATGAATTTGTGTTTAAGATCAGCTAGCTTCAGACTAAGGATTGGTTTGTTGATTGTTGAGTTTTCAGCTCGTTGAATTATTTAATTAAAAATATAATTGAAAATGAAGTATTTTTTGCTTTAATTCTGTATAGAGATGGTGTGTCTGGATATTCTCTTGCTTGATTTTGAAGGGTGGGAAAGTTTTTTGGTTATTGAAATTTCTGTTAATTGATTTTGATTTAAAGAATAATTAGCATGATGGGGTTGTATAATATGACGCACAATACACTGAGTTTGGTTGTCAAACTCTAGTTCTTTTGGTAAACTTTTGCCAAACTCTTGTTTCAGTATTCCATGGATTCACAAGTCAATACATTTTCTTGTTCTCATGGTTTGATGTTTTGCAAAAAGGATAATTTTGTTTTTGTATCTTAACTCTCAATGAATAGGTCCTGGATATGGATGCGGCGAACAAGCCCGAGAGCCATTTGACGTCGGCTGAAGCCTTCATAGAGGGAGGAGTACAAGATGCATTTGATGATGCTTGCAGCATATGCCTTGATAATTTCTCTGAAAGCAATCCATCAGCAGTAAGTTTGGAGTTTTACACTATATACATATATAATATGCCTGCTTCTACTTTCCGTGGACTGGACGTTAACTAAAATTATGTTTTGTATTTTTGGCTTGCAGATAACTAATTGCAGGCATGAGTATCACCTCCAGTGTATTCTTGAATGGTACATGTTGTTCTTTGACTTGAAAGAAATTTTCTCCTATGATCACTCCATAAACAATTATATGCTATACGTATGAATGTGATCGTGTGTATTTTTCAGAAGTTGAACTTATGGTGAAACTTAACTCTAGATTTTTAATGTTGTAGGTGTCAGAGAAGTTCGCAGTGTCCCATCTGCTGCCAAGAAATTAGCTTAAAGGATCCAATCAGGTTTATGTTTTTATTTTTCATTTTTAAAATTTTGATTTTGTATGACTTCTGCACTTTCAACTATGGAGTGACATATAATACTATACTTATTCTGGCAGTCAAGAATTACTTGATGCTGTTGAACATGAGAGGAGCATTAGGAACACTCCATCAAGAACTGCTGCTATTTTCTATCATCCCTCTCTTGGCGATTTTGAATTGCAGCATGTATTTTCCCATAAAAACAGAGCATATTGTACAAATTTATATTTTATTTATGCTCTCCTATCCAGTGCTAGGATCTTATTACTGCCTTTGATATGCAGTTTTCTGCTGATGAAAATGCTACCGAACTCGAACAGCATATAATCCAGCACTTGGCTGCTGCTGCTGCTATGGGAAGGTCCCACCATATTGGACGAAGGGACAATAGAAACCGGTCATCTCCTCACGGTCGTCGTCACTTCTCGGTATGCTCTGCTCATCCCGGTACATCCCAATCTTTTTCTTCAGCAGAGAGAGGTTGTGAAACCAACTGCAATCGTTGTTCCTCATCCATCGGTGCCCTTTCCGTCAGTTTCGTTTGTACAAACTGATCAGGTTTCTAACTTGGCTTCTGGTTCTACCATCATGCCTGCAAACAGACGAGGAATTTTCTTTAACCACAGGTAGTCATAACTTTCCCATACAGCAACTTTGATAAGTTAGTTTTCTTATGAATGGAGAAATTTCTTCTACACCATTGCATATGCTAATACATTTCTTCGTTTTCCTTGTAGAAGCACTGCTAGTCCTTCTGCTTCACCAAACCGAGCAGGGCCCTCCGATTTTCAGACATTTTCAGATTCTCTGAAGGCCAGACTCAATTCTGTATCAATGAGGTAAAAGCTTAGATTATTTCTACGGAATAGCTGTATTTCATGCACCTATAATTCCATGTTCACATTTCTCACTGTTTTTAGTTTTTTCAATCACGAAAAGTACCTTGCCGCTATTTTCTTACCCCTCCTCGTTAACTCTTGCTTATGTGGCATTTTATAGAATTATGACCGATATAAATGGGACTTGTGGCAAGTGATGCGGAGTATATTGTGGTCATAATTCTGACAAAATGCCATATAACTTAATGTTGGAGGGCTATTAAATATCAACAAACGATAATGACTAGGGGCTACTTTTGTGATAGAAAAACTCAAAGGAGTAAAGAAAATATAGGGTGATTGCCAAATGACGTGGGTACAGAATTCATTTTCCTCTATTCACTGATGTCCTTTTCCCCAACCTTTCTCCTTCCTCAAGAACGTTTGTTTGCTTCTTTGTTTGTTAGATATAAAGAATATATTTTGAAAAATACAAGTGGCTGGAAGGAAAGGTTCTTTTCTCGTAGCGCTTCCCTTTTCTGATATCGGTTCCGAAGCTCAGAGAGAAGTGAGCAGTATATCTCGTTCGATGGAGCACCTTCAAGTCAGAGAATAGTCAAGCTTCAAGGTCAAGTCCTGCATCCGATTCACGGAACGGCCAGAATAATGGTGGAGAAAATCTTCTTAATGGTAGCAAAAGACCAGCTTCATATCCTGCAAGTTCAGTTTTAAACTAAGTGGTTCAACAAATTGCGTCTATCCTCATCATCTCATTTCTGGAAGCGAGCCAGAGTTGCGCAAGGCAATTATAGACTCAGTTCACTATACTTCGATATTGACCAGAAATGACATGCTGAGGAGAAGATTTGTACTCATTTCTAGTTCAGGACTGTAAATTAAGTTTCTGTAGGGGACTATGGATGGTGATTGTTTCTGGATCCTAGAATAAGAGTCTTGAAAAAATTAAATATTTTCTGGGATTGAAATTCTTGGAGGTTGCGGGTTCGAATAGCCGAAGGCACAAAATGAAGTTCTATGTTTTACTAGCTGTTATGTTTAAATAAGATTTGGACATTTTTGTTTGTATGTTCAGATCCAGTGGGCCAAAACTGATCGTATGTCCATTAATTTGAGACCTCGCCAAATTCGATAACATAAAACCTATGTATTCTTCGTTAAACGTTGGGAACATGTCTTGCCTTGTTCTATACATGCTCCAAATGCATAAATGCACTTATGTCCTTAAGCTCTATGTGTCGTTGCAAGCGTCTTGAGTCTAGCTTTCCACAATGGACTCATTGCCGGCCGGCTTTGTCTATTTACTGAAACTCTTGAGATCGGATCTCCACCATTTTCAAACCAAATTTAAAGTGGTAGATGGAATCCTTTTAAAAATCCACATTTGATCAAATCTTTGGACTTCCAATAGGAAAAAACATAGGTACGATTCTATAGGTACACTGCGTACGATTTTCTACTTTAAACAGTTGTCTGTTTGACCGCAGTACGACTGTTTAAAGCAGAGAAACGTACGTTGCGTACCTATGAAAGTATACGTAAGTCCAGTTGCTGGAGATTGGAACCTATTCATTAGGTGCACACTCCACAGTTATCGTAATGTACCTTAGATACGTACGAATTCATGTATCCAGATTCCAGCCTAGTATAATACTCCTACTAGATACTACTAGCTAGGGTATTCGTGTTTCTATTTGAATCCGTGTTACTGTTACGGTGTATGGTAGAAAATCATAAATCTAATTAGCTAAAGTTTGGTTAAGTTCTGTTTCATATTCGATTATAAATTGTTGCTTTTTTTTTTTTTTCTATGAGATTATTAGTGCTATAAAGGAACAATAAGGTCTGGATTTCAATACTTCTTTTCCATTTCATATAGCGACTTAACGCAATTATATATGGTATAATGTTAGGGTAGCTCTATTGCCCACACATGGCTATTGTAAGAGGTCTCGAAATTGATAGAAGGATCATCGAAGGCTTTCGGCATTTGCGCCTACAAAGACTCGAAGAGAACGGAAGTAAGGTCGGATAAGGATAATATATATTGTTGTTAGGAATGTACTTCTTATTATTTGTCATTTTAAGTGACAAATAATTAAAAATGAAAAAATATTTATACTATGCTTTTTAAATATATATTTAATAGTACATCAATTATCTACAACTTAATTATGTTATAATTTTTAATATTATTATAATATACTTTTCAACCATCTATATAATTAATACAATCAATCAAAATTACATGTAATAATGAAAAAATATTTTAGTTTCAAAAAAAAAATGAAAAAATATATTAGACACAATCAAGAGTCGAGCTAAAAACGGACCATAAATATTTGATTGAACAAAATATTTTTTTTTTATGGAATTGAACAAAATATTTAGTTAAACAAAAACAATCATATGTATATTAAACTATTTTAAAATCATTGCATGTGGGTATGGCTAATATATAAATCAATTAATTGGAATATAAAATAATGGGAATTAGAGTGGTACGTTTTTGACAATGGGGAAGGTGTGCTTAGCTAGCTGCTCTTTTGTTTTGGTGTGGAGTCAAAGCAATTAATGGAAGTACTAGTAGCCAAGGCATCGCCGTTTTAAATAAATAAAAAGAAAAAAGGGAGCGTGAGTAAAACGCGCCAAGCTTTGGCGTCAAGACAAAGGCCATTTAAGACATCGATACAGCTCGTCTATTAAGCCCACGTGTCTTCTTTCTTTGTCGAGTCGGCTTCAATCAAAATAGATAAAGTGTGTCGGCTTGGCTTTAGTTTTAGCTTAGCTGGCGCAGGAAGCCTTGTCGGATCGGCTTATGATGAGTACTATCAAATCAAAGTAGCCGTGTAGTCCCCACTCACCAGCCTGTTTCGAAACACTCCCAAACCGCAAGCACCAGTTCTATTCTATGTCTCTAACCATGAAGTTTACTTTAAACTAGTACAAGAAATTTTTTCTTTTTTTATTAAATTTAAATTAGTTTTCAGGAATAAAATTAAAGAGACTATAAATTGTTTAATTCATCCTTCAATAAAAAGATGATAATATCATATATTGATTAAATTAATTAAAATATAGGTAAATTATAATTTATAAAAAAAATAACCATCATGATTATTAATATGAATATGTCTAAAAATACGAAAAGTTGACATCTTTTCAAAAATGCTAACTCCTTCGATCTTTTGATTAGATGGTGTTTTAGATATTTTAGGACAAGAATTTTTTTTTTTACATGTGATTTTGAATTTCGTTTAAAGAAATATTTAGATTTTACAAATTTAATTCAATTATATTGATTTTATATGAGATAATCAAATAAAAAAATCGATTTTTTTTTAACTTGTTAAAATAAGTTGCGTTTAAACTGAAAAATGTTGAAAAGTAAGGGAATAACTTATTAAGATTAATTCTTAAAATAAATTAATTTTTAGAGTTAAATTTTTTAAATTGAAGAGGGTATAAATATGTCATTTGGACAACGTTCACGTTAATTCAGGTTTCATAAAAAAAAACCTACAACACATGCTACCTCCAAAATTAACGCTACAAACCCTAGTTCCTCCGCCGTCTCTACAAACCCTAGTTCCTCCACCGTCAACGACCTCCGTAATTTGATCACCGTTCAAGGACGAGACAAACATATCACTATTAAATTATAGATGTTCGAATAAAAGATGTGCTCTCCTCTGATCACTGACCACTGCAATCAAATCGTTCGTTTTTTAACCAGACAGCTAATCATGACCGTAAAAAACTATAATAAAAGTTACAAAACCTCTATGTCGGCAACTTCTCAAATATTTTTCCTACAAAAATCTTTGTTCTAAAATATTATTAATAGAGAAAATGTTTCTTTACAACATTAATAATTCTGAATCTATTCATCCCATTTACAAAAATAAAACTAGAAATTTTTAACTAATTAAGAAATTTGCATATGTGGGCATAATATATATGATAGGAGAGACATGTCCATAGTCAATAAAAAGAATATTTTTTTACTATGAAAGTTAGGTTTTAATAATAAACTATTAAGTATAATATAGTTTTTTTTTTTTTTTGAAGTTAAGTATAGTTAATAAATTTATATATTATTGGTTTCAACTATAGGTTTATCACATTTTTAACCATTAAACCTAAGACCAAAGTTAGTTGTAGGAAACACATCTGGGCAGTGGCAGAGAGAGAATTATTTTTCATGGGGTAAAAAATTAAATTCACGAACATTCAACCATATATTGAGTATGAATTTATATTAATGTGAAGATTTTATAAAAAAGAAGTCAGACCATATGTATTTACTCTAGATATTTGGATGTAAATGAGTTAGCTTTCACTCAAATCAAATAATCAATTATATCTCTAATTAATAATATGGACTTATACAATACTCAAATCCATTTACAAATTATATTAAGGACTTGTGTTTCAGTGGTCTTGGCATGGTAATCAGGATCTCGACATGTAGAATTATTCATCGCAACTCACTGTTCGGAGCAGGTTTAATTGATATCTCCTACGCCGAAGCATCTACCTTCCTCTCGGGAGTTTTGTTCGCCAAATCACTTGGTTTTAGTCATGTGATTTTTGAGTCCGATGCATTAATTGTAATTCAGGATATTATTAGTGTATGACATAGCTTCTTGACATGTAGGGATATAATTGTCGAATTCTTACTCTCTCATTCTATTCACTATTCTTTTGTATTCACTACAGTTAGGGTACGTTCGTTTCGTGTTTTTCGGATGTTCGAGCATGCTCGAACTTGCTTCAAATTGTCTCAAAAAACGTATTTTTTTTCCATTTTTAATAACAAATACGTCTTTTAAAATAATTTAAAACAAACTCGAGCATCCATAAACCACCAAACGAACGCATCCATACTCTCTCATTCTATTTACTATTCTTTTGTATTCACTCAAAAAAAGTATAGTGGACTAGCCCATTACGTCGCTAATACGAGAACCAATAGGCTTGAAAGATTACCGGTTTCTTTGAAGCATCTAGCCATAGCCATAGCTGATTTGGTTTAATGCTATTCTCTCCCTGTTAAACATTATAGGGTACAGTACATTTTTGCACAGTAAACCCAATCGGTGAACATAATAGAGTTGGACCGGATTTGAAATTGCCGGTCCGACTAATTAAGCTTAATTACCCTAATTAACACTCAAAACCGGCTGTTTCGTTGCCGGTTCCGTACCAAACCGGCTTTGGGTTTGCCGGTTCCAAGCAAAACCGGCTGTTTCGTTGCCGGTTCCGTACCAAACCGGCAGTTTAATTGCCGGTTTTGCATTGGACCGGCAGCTTAATTGCCGGTCCAGTACAAAACCGGCAATTAAACTGCCGGTCCAATGCAAAACCGGCAATTAAGCTGCCGGTCTAATTAATTTCCGGTTCAACTTATTTTCTATATAAACCCACCACGCTCATTTGTCAATTCCGCACCACATTTAATATATACAATTTTTCCGCCGACAGCCTATTTTTAATATTTATTGAATTTTTTTTTTTTCAATAAATATGTGTTCCTATCTTAATTTATATTGGAAGAGTTCTATACAATTCGTTGGAGGTAAGGTCGTGTTGTGTAGCGTACCCGACGCAACGTATTTCATCAATCGTATTTTGGATTACGATGGGTTTTCTCGAATAATGTGCGACTATGCCGGGATTCGAAGAGAGCAGGTAGAATTAAATCTTATTTATATATACGCGGCAGATAACGGTGAAAATCAATGTATCGTAATAAATGATGATGCTACGCTGTCATTATTGTATCAACACCAATCATGGAGTCGTCACTTGTTCATAAGCCACATTCCGATACATAATTCTTTACGGACATCAAGCTTCAATAACGCGGGAGAGGGTAGTAGTAGACCACGCGACGACGCACACAATTACAGGGATGATTCTGCCGAAGCTAGCCAAGGCGTCGTGCACGCCGAACCCGCTCGGGGTAACGCTGGCCCCCAGCGGAGATCACTGTTGCAGAGGCTCGGGAGTCGTGTACTGGGTGTCGGCAGACGACGCAGACAGCAATCACCAGAGGATCCTCCACCTTTTGTACCTCCTCCACCGCCCGCATCCGCGCGTAATTCTGTATCGGATTTTAGGGTTGCACCCCCTCGACATGTGGTGCCTCCCCCTCCACCTGCGGCTGCTCGTTATTCTGTATCGGATTTTAGGGATGTTCCCTCTCGCCCAGCTGGATCCTCCCGAATGGGAGAGGGTAGTAGCAGCTCTCGCGTAAGACTAGGAAACGCGTCATCGGACGAGGATTACATCGTCCCACCGAGAAGAGACTATCATGTGTTCAGCAACATGGATGGGCCTAATGAGGTAACAAACCGCCGCATTCCTGGTGCTCCGGAATTATACAACGGGGACCCTAATTGTATAAAGCTGGGAACGCATTTCTCTAGCAAGGACGAGCTTCACGGTGCGATGGCGATCTGGACGACCAGGTTGGGAAGAGAAATGCGCACGACGAAGTCAGATCGGGCAACTTGGGCAGCAGAATGCGTTAATCGCCCGAACAAACGCACCAAGGAGCCGTATAACGGTATTACATGCAACTGGAAGATCCGTGCTACATTCAGGAGGGAATATCGAACGTGGCAAATTACCGTGTGGTGTGAGGGACACAACTGTGACGGATCGGAGAATCTTCGTGAGGACAGGAATATAACTCAAGGTCATGTCGCATACGTCATAATGGGAAAGATTCGAGATAAACCTAATTACCCGACCTCGGCCATAATTGACGACTGTAAAGCAGCATTCGGCGTTACAATTGGGAGGAAAAAAGCTTGGGACGGTAAGCGAGTGGCGATGAAGCAGGTGTATGGGGACTGGGAGACAAATTTCCGCCAGCTACCCGGCTACATGCGAGCTCTTCAGAACTGTCGAGATGGGACTGCAGTACAGTGGAAGTTCAAAAAGGAGGACGGGATTGTCGACAGTAGGAGGAAGATTTTCAGGTACCAACACAACTTTAACATGTTTTTATTGAACAACCATTTTACATGCTACACTGATATTTCGTTATTATCCAGGTACGTTTTTGGCATTTCGGTGCCACGAGACTCACTTTCGTACACAGCCACCCTGTAGTTACTGTCGACGCAACCCATCTTCGCGGGTCGTACAAGGGTAAGGCGATTGTAGCGGTCGTGAAGACCGCCAACGACAGAGTGGTTCCAGTCGCATATGCGATCGTAGACGAGGAGTCTACCCACAGCTGGTACTGGTTCTTAAAGTACCTGAAAATTCACGTTCTACGAGATACGTTCACCTGCATCATCTCGGATCGTAATTCGAGGATCTTGTCTGCGACTGCGAAGCTCGATACCAAATTTCCAAACTGGGGTGTTCACAGGTGACTGTTTACGGCACTTTATTCGTAATTTCAAGTTCAAATTATTCATTCGATTAATTACTTCTTCCGGACAGGTATTGTATGGAGCACATTCGTGCTAATATGCTTTCAAACGTGCCGAAGAAGGCTGGATTGTATGGCTTAGCTTGGACAGTCGGTACAGAATTGGACGAGGCTAGGTATACTCAAGCATGGGCAGATCTCATAGAATCGAGTCCGCCTGCAGCCTCATATCTCCAAGGTATTCCCCTAGATAAGTGGACGTTGATGAACGACGGATTCCATCGATGGGGGACAACCACCTCGAACGACGTTGAGAGTTACAATAACGTCCTCAGAGGCGACCGCTTCTTGCCGATCAAGGCATTCGTTCAGGCCACGCACGCCAAAGTCATGGCGATATTCGTTGACGAAATGTCCAAGATAAATAGATACAGATATCCGCTCGCACAAAAACCAATGGCGACGTTCGAGGAAAACAAAATGCGTTCAAGACGGTACGAAGTCTCGCTATATCCAAACGCCCCCGGTCGTGTGTTCATAGTAAAATCTCCTCCTGCTCGTTTCGGAGTTCCTGGCAACAAACGTACGGTTCATTTCGATTTCGGTTCATGCTCATGCTTACGTTGGAATACGTACAGGATACCTTGTTCTCATGCAATGGCAGTCGAGAAGATGTTAAAAATCCATAGTCTCGACCTCGTACATAGTTCCTACACGAGGGATGGTTGGAGACAACAGTTTAGTGGTGCGTTCGGTCCTCTACCAAATCATTGGCCCGAATCAGAATTTGTGCTCCTACCAGACGACACTCGCATGGTCCATCATACCGGTCCCGGTCGCAGAAGAAAGAACAGAAGACAACTTGGCACGAGAGACTATTTGAACATGACAGGTCGAAGACCTCGAGGATGTAGTAATTGCAACGGCAGAGACCATGACAGGAGGAGTTGCACGTTCACGCATACACCGGCGGATAGACTGCCGTTGAACATGTTGTACGACCCGTACGGACTTCAAGGTAACGCCCCTCTCGGTGAGCACAACTACGACGACGACAGTCCAGATGAGGACTACAACGTCGACGACGACGACGACGTCGAAGATGATGACGATTACGACGAGGACGAGTACGACGACGAGGATGCCGTCGACCATACCGACGGTGATGAGGTGGAAAACGACGATTAAGTCGTTGATAACTATGTATTTAATTTATCCTCCGACTGACTAATTGGGTTCTACATTTATGCCTACATTACGAAATACGTTGTCTAATTGTTAATGTTCTGAGTATTGGGTGTAAGATTAAAAAAATAAAATTGTACGTATAAATATAAACTTTTTAAACATATGTACTTAACCATTAAAACAACCAATTGAACAGATATTATTTTGTTTTACTTCGTACAATCAAAAATATATATGTTCTTTGTTTATGAAATCCATCCCATATACATACGACGAAAGACTACTCCTAAATACAGTCTAAATTTAATTAATAAGATAAAAAATGAAATAAAATACTATATCATCTGACGTCGGGATAGTACCAACTGTTGCGTTTTTCCTTCTGACCGAAATTGGATCTAGTCGATCGTCGCACCCCTACGTCCGCCGCAGTCGGTTCGGCTGATTGAATACTAGTGCCTAATAATTACGATAAGATCAAACGATTACACTTGTTAATAGATGTACATTAGAAAAAGTACGTGAAAACGTATAAATTATTACAAGCATATTCTAACCATAATAAGTATCCCCTCCCCGCTGTGGTGCGTACTCCGCAAAGCCCGATAACCCGGCTGTGGACGTCTCGGGAAGTCCCCGAGAGCTCGAACCGATCCCTAAACTAATGTCCACTCCGCTATCGATCGGAGCCGTCATATCCTGTGCGGGCATAGGATAATCAAACAGGGCGCCCATGAAATCATGAGCAGAAGTACCCGGCTGAGTGGGAGGTCCGGAAGCCGCCATTGATTGGGGGAACTCGACATACGGAGAGGTCGTGTCGCACAAGTCCTCGACAGTAGGATCGGTGGAAGTGAATAGATTAGTGTAGCCGCTTGGCCAATCAGACTGCACATTTTCCAAGTCGATTGGCGGTGCACCTGGCTCTTGTTGGAGACCACCTCCACGATGTGATGATGTGGGGCGACCGGACGACCCACTATGACGAGAAGACCCAGGGGGCCGAGAAGGACCGGGCCTGAAATCGGAAACGGAATGACGAGCAGTGGCCGGCGGAGGAGGAGCAGGTACATAAGGAGGAGGAGGTACCTCAGGTGGTCGGTCTCTGCGTCGTCTCCCGCTACCCGTAATCCGACTGCCTAGCCTTTGTAGAAATGTTTTACGTTGTGGGGCCCTGTAACCCTGCGTCGGATCCACTTGAACGACGTTCTGCGGAGCTACGGCGGTCTCCTCTAATATCGGCACACCATACGCCTCCATCAGATTACGGAGATCGGAGGAGACCTTACCGAAACCTTCAGTACACGTTCGGTGATATTCGTTCCCACTCAACAACGCCTCAAGTCTTTGCACATCGTATATTACTCTGCTCAACCCGTGGCTCTGCAAATGAACACCACAGAACAATTCCTAATAAGTGAAGCACCACATGAACTAAACAGCGAATTAATAGGTAAAACATCATATCACCTAAACAATGAATTGATAAGTAAAACATAACATCACCGTAACAGTTACAAACATTACGTACCAAGCCATTAACCGTAGCCGCATGGCCATGGTAACCCCCGCTGGACGGCGCCCGACCGGGCTGCTGAACGAATCGGACTGTCCTATCCAGATACCACTCTTCATAACGGGGCACCGTTGTCGGGGCTAGTGTCGGCGGGCCCTCAACGACATGGTGCGCACGTCGGACCCAATGACGAACGTGCCAGTCATGAACAGCTGCCCAGTCCACAGCGTAGGACGACCTCTTCGCCCGGTGCAAGCTCTCAGTACCCGGCTGATCTAGAGGTGCCTGTGGCACATGCTGCAGGCGACCGAACTGCCTCATCACCCTGTCAGGGTAGTGAGCCTCCACAACATAAAAGTAGTGGACGTAAGTTCTGGACATCCATATATTCTCGCCTTCACGACATCCATACGGTAGACCGGCAAGGAGGTCGACATACGGTGTCCAATCGAACTGAAACGAAATGACGAAAATAATTGTTACAAATAAATTAATATCTCGAAAAATAATTCTCTGAAAAATTTTAAATACCTGGGATGGAGTCAGGAGCGAGAGCTGATCTCTATACCCTACTAGTGAATGGGAGGTGATGGTAGTCCTGGACATAGGTCTCGTCCACCTGCGTCGATTAGCATTTTAGTAAACTGAAAAAAAAACATAATCTTAATGACAGTCGTTGTAATATAAGGAATTAGTGAAATTACTTTGCAGCAAGTGGGGAGTCCGGAGGAGGCAGCTCATGCCCTGGACGATTCCTCGGCCTGACTTAGATATCCTCGTCCATGCCCATGACTGGACGAGCAGACCGCACATAAGAGAGTTTTTCTCACCATATCGCGCCGAATCGCATAGTGCGCGATATGTATATGCCAGAAGGGCGCTACCCCAGCTGAAACAACCGCACCTCTCTGGGTCTTCTAGTAGGCGCAGTGTGAATAGATCGATTTTGTTCTGGCTGTGGTCTGGAAAGAAGCAGCCGGCGAGCAAAAATGCTAGCATACATCGCGCCCTTTGAAGCGCATCCTCTTCGTCGGTAATTTCCGTCCCCTGCAGACCCTGGAGGTGGGCCTTAATACTTGTCAATTTTATGCCGGTCTTGGATGTCTTCTCCGGCACGAAGCCCAGTAATCGAGATAGGTACCCATCGATGTCGGGGTCGTACGCCTCGGTGCCAGTTACGGGGGCACCGTCGACCCGAAGTCCGAGCAGCACCTCCACGTCCTGTAGGGTAATGGAGGCCTCGCCGACAGATAGGTGGAAGGAATGTGTCTCTGGCCTCCATCGCTCGGCCAGTGCGGTAAGGAGGTGGTGGTCGTACTCCATGTACCCCACCTTCGCAATCAATCCGAAACCCATCAACCGTATAAAGTCCATGACCTCTTGGGTTGCATACCCTTCGTCGTCCGCCATGCACTCCCAGAAGAATAAGTCAGCTCTCCTTATCCTCATAGCATCCTCGACGTCCTCCCCGGACGAAAATATGTCCCGGGACCTGTGCTGCGGCTGAAACCACAATAGATCATCCGAAATAGGACCCTGCGCCGTCCAAGAGGATCTCGCCGCCATAATCTGGAAAAAATAACAATAAAAATTAGTGCTATAAAATTAATATTTGCCGGTCCAATAAATTTTATTAAAAGGATTTCAATTGAATATATATTCTAACAACCCAAAATATTTAACCGTCTCCATAAATTATTTATTTAAAAAATATACATGCCGCATATTAATTACTATGTAATGAATTTTATTTAATAATCTCCTATTTAATAAACAGAACTACAACCTGGAATGGACTCAACAGAACTACAACCTGGAATGAACTCAACAGAACAACAACCTGGAATGAACTCAACACAACGACAACCTGGAATGGATTCAACAGAACTACAACCTGGAATGAATTAAACAGAACTACAACCTGGAATGAATTAAACAGAACTACAACCTGGAATGAATTCAACAGAACTACAACCTGGAATGAATTAAACAGAACTACAACCTGGAATGGATTCAACAGAACTACAACCTGGAATGAATTAAACAGAACTACAACCTGGAATGAATTAAACAGAACTACAACCTGGAATGAATTCAACAGAACTACAACCTGGAATGGATTCAACACAACTACAACCTGGAATGGATTCAACAGAACTACAACCTGGAATGAATTAAACAGAACTACAACCTGGAATGAATTAAACAGAACTACAACCTGGAATGGATTCAACAGAACTACAACCTGGAATGAACTCAACAGAACTACAACCTGGAATGAATTAAACAGAACTACAACCTGGAATGAATTAAACAGAACTACAACCTGGAATGAATTCAACAGAACTACAACCTGGAATGGATTCAACACAACTACAACCTGGAATGGATTCAACAGAACTACAACCTGGAATGAATTAAACAGAACTACAACCTGGAATGAATTAAACAGAACTACAACCTGGAATGAACTCAACAGAACTATAACCTGGAATGAACTCAACTCAGAATGAAATGAACAAAACTACAACCTGGAATGAACTCAACATTTTCTACAACTCGTAACACATCATTACATTGCAGAAATACATTAAATTGCAACGAAAACTAAATGGAAACAGGGAAATTTACCTCGTATGTGTATGACTTCCCTTGACTAAAAGAAAACCAAGAATGATAGAAATTGAGTGAGAAAGAGTTGTCTGTAAAAGTAATTGTTTGAGAGTGATAGAAATGAAAATGAAAGGTTTGTATATATGGGGAAGGAGAGGGGCTGTTTTTTTTCAGGAATCTCACTTGTAATGAGTTGTCTTGCATGCAGGAGAGGGTCCGACATTTGTCTCGCATGCATCTCCACCGTGGGACGGTCCCTTTTTTTTTTTTTTTTTTTTACATAACCGGCACTTTAAGTGCCGGTCCCTATTTTTTTTTTTTTACATAACCGGCACTTTAAGTGCCGGTCCCTTTTTTTTTTTTTTTTTATACATAAAGTGCCGGTCTTCTTTTGCAAAACCGTCCATGCCTTTGCCGGTGTGATTAATTAAGGATGAAGGCTTAACTAAGTAGTCCGACCGGCATTCTCATTGCCGGTCGGACTACATCCGTCCACCTCCACAGTTTCCGTTTCCAAATGTTTACATGTATTTAAAAAAAAATACATATGTAATTTCCTGAAACATTATAAAAAAACATATAAATCTAAAAATGATATAAAGCACAATTTTCCCAAAAAATCTGTGTTAAAAAGCTAGTACTCATCATTCATTAAATTGAAGTAAAATAAATAAATAAATACTACTAGTACTACATATAACAATTATTTTATTTATGGTTGTTTGTGGGAATTGCTTTTGCGGAAATGTAAAGCCCTAGTCACTCTCCCAACGCGTGTCCTAACTTATCCCCTAACCCAAAGCAAAGCAAAATCACATTTTTCACTTTCTCCCAACTCACATTCACATTCACAAACACAAACACAAACACATTATTACATTATATCACAATACATAACAAAAGTCTCCACCTTTACTTTATCACTCTCTGAAAAAGACCAAACCCTTCTCAATCTCTCTTCTGTCTCTGTTTTTTTTTTTTTTTTTTGTTAGAGAAAATTGCACCATGGATTCTCAAATCTATGGTACGACTTTCTTCACCATTTTTGCTCTCATTTTGACCTCCACCTCCATCAATGCTGCAAAAACACTATCAAATTCAACTCAGATAAACTCCAACTCGGTCCTTGTTGCACTCCTCGACTCACATTACACCGAGTTAGCCGAACTCGTCGAAAAGGCTCTTCTTTTACAGACACTCGAAGAAGCTGTCGGTAAACACAACATCACAATCTTTGCACCAAAGAATGAAGCTCTCGAGCGCCAACTCGACCCGGAATTCAAACGGTTCCTGCTCGAACCCGGAAATCTCAAGTCCTTACAAACGCTTTTGATGTCCCACATTATCCCCAACCGAGTCGGATCTACGGAGTGGCCCAATTCGGGTCCGGTCAAGCATTTGACTTTAGGAGACGCTCATGTTCAGTTGAAGAAGGACGCCGGAAATAAGAGATTCGTCGATTCGGGTCATTTGGCTGAGGTGACCCGACTCGATGATATAACCCGACCCGACGGAATCATCCACGGGATCGAGAGGCTTTTGGTGCCTAGATCGGTGCAAGAAGATTTTAACAAGCGACGGAGTTTGAGATCCATTTCGGCGATAAAGCCGGAGGGAGCGCCAGAAGTTGACCCGAGAACGAACCGGCTCAAGAAAACGGCAGCGCCAGTTCCTGTCGGCGCGCCGCCGGTTTTGCCGATATACGATGCGATGGCGCCTGGACCCTCCCTCGCTCCCGCGCCGGCACCGGGACCAGGCGGCGCTCGCCACCACTTCGACGGGCATGCTCAGGTGAAAGATTTTATCCACACCCTCCTCCATTACGGCGGTTATAACGAAATGGCCGATATTTTGGTGAACTTAACGTCGTTGGCCACCGAAATGGGGCGGCTTGTGTCGGAAGGTTATGTGCTGACAGTGCTTGCTCCGAACGACGAAGCCATGGGTAAGCTGACGACCGATCAGCTTAGCGAGCCTGGCGCGCCGGAGCAGATAATGTATTACCATATAATACCGGAATACCAAACGGAAGAGAGTATGTACAATTCGGTGAGGAGGTTTGGGAAAGTGAATTACGACACATTGCGGCTGCCGCATAAAGTTAGGGCTCAGGAGGCCGACGGGTCGGTGAAATTCGGGAATGGGGACGGGTCGGCTTATTTGTTCGACCCTGATATTTATACGGACGGTAGGATTTCGGTTCAGGGAATTGATGGAGTTCTCTTCCCTCAGGAGGAGGAGACGACCAGCGATAAGAATCGGCCGGCCGCCCCTGTTAAAAAGGTTTCATCCAAGCCTAGAAGAGGTACTAATTAATTAACTCTCTACTTCATCGTCATTTACTAATAACACTACTTGCTTTATATCATTGATTGATTATTAGTTTGATAGGATCGACAAGAAAAAAAAGTATTTAATTAATCTGTCTTTTGATCGGACCGGGAAAAGGCATTAGGGTTTCGGTTAGTATTGTATATTATATGTTTCACTTGGTCAATTACTTGATCGGACCGGAATAGGGCTTTACTAATTCAATTTGGTATGGAGTATTAGATATTTAGATTTGACACTGGATTAGTATGTGGGGGGGTTAGGTGAATTTGATGAATTAGTTCGATCGGACCGGGAAAGGGCATCGGGTTTTCAGTTTGGTATGTACCAATTGGTTAGATAATTGAAAGAAATGTGTCTTTGACTGGACCGGAAACTGGGCATCGAGGGTTTAATTTGGAATGGAGCATTAGTGAATAGTTGGTTATGTAGTTAGGTAAATTTGATTCCTTTTTGAAGTTTTGTTGTTGTATTTTATTGATGAAATTTTAGCTAAAATCCTTTTTATGAATATATTTTTAAGTAGGTGGTGCAGTCTGATAATTACATGTAGAACTAGTTTATGGTTAGCTAATTTTATGTTTAATTAAATCAAGTGTTTGGTGGTGGGTCAAACTTTACGATATACTTAATAGAATAATCATAATAAGATTTGATGAGGTTACGTAGTAATTAAAGAAAGATTAAACTTATACTCCTACTAGTAATAACATGATAATAATTAGAAGCAAGTACTAATTATGGCTTGAATAAATAAATAATATGGACCCGTTGCCAGTTGTTGCCACCATGTGATTTTGGAAGGTCACAAGAAGAGAAGTCTTATTTAGCTGTGAACCACAAAAATAATTAGTTATCTTGTCTTCATAATTAACTTCTCATTGTTAATCATTTATATCTACTTATGACAGTTGACAAAGGCTAATTAGATGTCCTAAACAGAGTTCCATGGCATTTATATCTACTTTTAATTTTCACAATTAAGTAGGTTTTAAGCTATGAAATGATTATTAATTAATGTTTTAATATCTGTTTTATGCAGGGAAATTAATGGAAGTAACATGTAGTACGATGCTTGGATCATATATCAGATCTTGTCAATAATTAAGCTGCAAAAATTATTATTCTTTTTTTTTTTTTTTTTACACAGAAGAAATCAGAACCCCGTGTAAACAAATGGAAAATGGTAATTAGTCTCTTTTCTTTCTCTTCATTACTTTTTAATTAATTAATATAGGAGTACTTTTTCTTTATTAAAAAATAATTAATGTAGTATTATTTTCTTATGTTGATTATACAGTTGTAGGAAGTGGAGAAAGACGCCACAAGAGAGGATTAAATGTTTTGTTATAAAGAAACAAATACTGTAATTACATATCAATTTTTTTATTATTTTTGTTTAGTTTTTCTGTTTATGAAGTTGAATTTTATTTTTATTACTTGAACGAGAACGACCCTTTATTTTTCTTTTTTCACGGGTTGTGTCCTTTTTGCCGTACCTTTCTTTTGCTTGTGAATCAAATATCTAGGTTATTTTTCTTCTGATAATTATTTAATTAAAGAACGAAAAATAAATGTTGAGCGTGGAATTGGGTGTTTGACAGATCATATTATTCAATAGACCGCTAGTATGGGCCACTCGTTGCCGGTGCTTATTGTCGGCACATAATAAAAATAGTTTAATGTACGCTTTGTTTTTGATTTCTGGTGAAACGAACGAATATATATATATATATATATTATAAAAAAAAATTGATGTGTACCTCGTACACCTGTTGTATTTCTTTTTTGATAATAATTGTTGTATTTTTATTTTTAGGTTCATTAAAAATATAATATATTTTGATAATAATTAGATATATTAATTTTTTAATAAATCAATAAATAAAATATTATCTCTTAAATCTAAATAGATACAGAAGGAGTGCATCTTATTGTTTGAGCTGAATTTTGAAGGGGGTAATCGGTCCCCATGGGACCTTTTTTTTTTTTGCTCTATTATTTGAGCTGAATTTAATCTTAGCTTAAATTTTATATGAGGATGAGGGATATGATGTAAAAAAAAAAGTCCTTTGACTAATTAATGATGTTTAAGCTAAATAAGATAAAGGCACTGCAAATCCAAAGCTTATTGAAATGTTAATATTGATAGTCAAAGTCATGTCTAGATTTATTTATTTCTTTTTATAAAACTGTCATTTTGTTGTGATGTATATGGTTGTAATTTAAATACATATCTCCTTTCAAGGAAATAAAAATAAATACGTATCAGGAAATTATTAATTATGTTGGATATGAGTTGCACATTAATACGGTTGGATACAGCTTGTAACAGCTAGAAACTGAATATGAATGAAGTCATTAGGAATTTCTGTTGCTGATCATAACAATACGGAGTATATCGTAGTTACAAATACAGCTTCGCAAATGCGTAAAAAAAATTAAAAAAAAAAAAGAGGAAAAAGTTGCGTGTAAAAAAATATGGAAAAAATTTGTTTAGTGCGTAAGTTGGAGGGATAGAAATCAATAACGAATCAAAAATAGACATGTGGTAAATATGGTTTTTAAAATTTGTTCTTTTAAAGTTGTGTTTTGTTAGGTAAAATAGTATATTAATAAAATTGCATTAAAACGCCGTTGACGATTATCTTTTAGGATTCATAAATTTATTATACGGTATAATAATTAACACAATATTTATGTATAAGGGAAAAAAAACTTTAATAGTTTGTTACTAACCAAACACACCCTTAAAATAAATAAATTTTTAAAAAATTAATTTACCATATGTCTATTTCTGATTCGTTGTTGATTCTTAGATCTCTTTTTTAAGAAAAAATTTAGATACACTTTCATAAATACGCTACGTACGCTTTCTTGTTTTAAATAATTGTATGTTTGACCTACATTACAACTGTGTATATAAATCCAGTCTTCCTCCTTTTTCCTTTTGCTGGAGGCAAATTTTTCCCAAAAAATAATTATCTTGATTTTAATTTACTAAAAAAAAATACCTGTCATTTTTTATGGATTTTCAACGAGAAATGAAGAAAATATATAATTAAATATCTTGATTTTATTTACTAATTATTGAAATCGTTTTAAAAGCACTATGTATATAAAACATTTTGTCTGCTCTCTCTCGATCCCTGAATGATTTTCCATTGTTTTTTGTCGATATTCTTATTGTCTTCCATTAGGCGGACGAAAGTCACAACCTTTTTTTTTATATATAAGAGAAATAATTTAATAAAAATATTAAAAAAATTAGAATTTTCTCATTGGACAATCAATGCTAATTTATAAGGAGACTCCAGAAACACCCAATTTTAGAAAGCCTGTTTTAATATGTTTTACCGATAATAAATCGATCGAAGTTCTGTTTACTTAATCGGCCCAACTCGAACTAAAATAAACGAATTGATTGATCGGTGTCTTGTCCAAATTTCACCCCAGCCAGCCGATTCAATTTCTGTACTGACCAATATGAATAAGCAGACATATCTCGAAAAAAGAAAATAGTAATTATTTAACTTCTAAATTTATGTCCAAATTTCCAACCTTTAGATTTGGCAATATAAAGTTATGTTTCCGAATAATTGTGTAACATGCATGCATATTTTTTTTTCTTTTTTACATTTTTTTTAGAATATCTTTTTCTTTTTTAGTTGGAAAGAACATTTCCAAGTCATGAAAATATGTGTAAGTATCATATATTATATATATTAAGTCAATGGCGCTCCCTATATGGGATAATTTTTTTAATAATATGTCCATTTAAATAGAAAAATAGAAGATATGTCCGTTTTAATTAGAAATAAGAAAAAATAATATAATAAATTTTAATATATATTATAATTTGATTAGGAATAACTTTTTTTAATAATATGCACGATTTAATAGTAAAAATGAAGGCATGTCTATTTTAATTAGAAATAAGAGAAAAGAATATAATGAATTTTAATTAAAAAAAATTGTTTAATAAGAAATTATAGTTTATTATAATTTTATTAAGTATAATTTTTTAAATAATAGATAGGAAAAAATGCATGTGTCAAATTTGATTCGCTAATAAAAAACTACATGTCGAAACTATATGCCCGTTTTAATTAGAAAGAATGAGAATAAGTTTCGTGAGGAAATGTTCCTAATTAAGAATAAAATTATTTTATTAGGAAAATTAATTGGTAGAATTTTATTAGGAATCATTATATTTTTTTATTTCAATTAAATAGGAAAAAAATAATATTATTGACTTAAAATTGTATCTTAAAACTTAATTAAACTCGAAATTCTAAAATACGTGTGTCAAATTACTATTTATCAATAAAACGTCATGTGTCGAATTTTAATTTAATAATTAAATTTGTAATTGAATTTATAATTGGAATAAATTTAAAAGTCTCGATATAAGAAGACCGATTTTCCATGTTCATAGTTTTGAGATAGACACAGCTGTTATACAAAGTTGATTCACAAAATAACATGTTCAGAGCTATTTTTTTTTTCCTTTCCAGAAGAAGTATTGTCATCATACATAAAACTCTTCTACATGTTTTTTAGGATATATCTCGCTCCTAATTTTAGTGATGCGTGCTTATGAAACTTCTGTGCCTAAAGAGGAGGCTAGAAAAAAGGGAGTGGATCGAATATCAATTGATGCCTTGCACTAACTAACCGATCATCTATACAAAGAATCGACATATTGTTAAAATTGATATATATATATATATATATATGTGAACCAGAGGAAAAAGATAATAGAAATAGAAATTTTATATAATTAGAAATAAATAATTAGTAGTATTTTATTAAAAATTATTATGTTATTATTTTGTTTTGATTTAATTTCTAACTAAACTCAAAATTCTTAAATAAATATGTCAAATTATTATTCGTTAATAAAACGTCATGTGTTGGATGTTGATTTGATAATAAAATTTACAATTCAATTTATAATTGAATTTACAATTAAAACAAATTTAAAATTTAAAATTAAAAAAATCTCTCTATTATATATAAAATTTACTATTAAATTTATAATTAGAACATATTTAAAGTTAAAACGATCTCGCTATTATATATTCATGAATGAATAAGGGCACGTTAGCTAATTCCTCTAAAAAAAGGGGCACGTTAGCTTTACTTCCACAGCAATCCACATTATGCAATTCTGTTAATCAACTTCTAATTAACAAACTATCTTTGACAATTTTCTTTTTTAAAATAATTTACTACATCATTTAGGTACTGTCATCATGTAAGTTTACCTCCAATTTTGGTGTGATACATTATCGTGATATATACTTTACTTTTAAATTCTAGTGAAAATTTTCAGGGTTTTTTTGCTTGCCCAATTTTCTTTTACAAACTAGTATCACTCCATTTAACTAGCTACAAGCCTGACAAACATCTGGCTACTATCATTTTTACTGTAGTTTTTAACTGGTCAAGATCTTAAATTATTACAGTAATTGTATTACTAGATCTGTCTCGAAAAGATTCATTCAAATAAATATGTATTATGCATTCATGTATAGTTTGTTGGAAATATTATATGGAATTGAAAGTAATCATCCGATGATGATTAAAGTATAAAATAGATTAACAATTCGATAATGAAAAGTTGAATACTGAATAATACGTTGAATTTTATTGATCACATAATCATAATAATTGAATCGACAAGAACATATTAATTCAAGAATAAACAAAATAATATGAACATATGAGCACATGCATAAATCGAATTAAACAACATATAACATGCATATAATAAAATTGATAATTAGAGCTTTAAGGGAAAGAAAGACACAAACAGTGAATGTCGATGTTATCACTTTCCTTAAAGCGTAATACGTCACGTACTATGCTTCGGTTTAAACGACGTACAACTTCCCAAGATACAATTTCTATTGGACTAGATCATAAGCATAATATGTAATCTACGTCCTCTGAAACTTAGGATAGCTTAAGTTCTCCGGCGACGACTCGAGGAAGAAGACAGAAAGATGGACGGCCTAAACCTGTATGCTAGCTAGGGTTTCGGATGTTTGGTATGTTTAAATTGTTAAACTTTCGATGTTAAACCCATAGAGCAGCTAGGTATTTATAGGTTATATAGGTCGGTTAGGGTTGAAAGATATTGACTTGGAGTGCACTCCAAGACTCATAATCTTAAACTAATTCGGATTACACTCTATCCAGTATAAAACTGGACGTCAATCATCTTTCAAGGCTTGCGCAATAGAGAATTTCAATTTAATTGGGAGATAAAATTCTTTTTTCAAGTTAGGAGATAATATCCCACTAATTAAGGAAGTCAAAACGGTGTAGACTTGTGGAACAAGTCCACTATTCACGATAGATTAATTAGGAGATAAAATCTCACTAATTAATTTGGACAAAATATATCGGACCGGCTAAATTGATCTGTACTTTCATCATCGATCGGCATCATTCCAAGGATCGAACCGAGCTGAGCCGGGCCGAGTGTGCGTGGTGGTGGTGGTGTAACCTTGTAGACTTCTTCTACATCATTGATTAAACTACGCTTCAGTTTAATCATACTGGCTAAACTATGCTTCAGTTTAGCTACACTGATTAAACTACATTTTAGTTTAACAACTATAAGCACTACCATTTCTCATTCATTATTGACACATAATATCAAATAAATGATTCAATATTTAATTATGTAATATATAGACAAATTACAAGAACTAGTTTCGATTTAATCCACAACACGGATTTGCCTACTCACCTGGTCAAGCTACTATTGATCAGATATTTGACATTTTTCTCTAATATATTTATTTAAATGAATCTAAAAAGACAAAACATGATGTATTTTAAGAGTAAAGGAGGAGTTGTAGTTTAGAACAAACTTGGGAGTGCAACGTAACGAATACAACATATGCACACATGTGCTTTAGCAGAGTTGCAATTTGGTAAGGTACAATTTCAGTAAAGCACACTTAGGCAATTATATCATATGCATTCTGTGTCTGCTAGTTACGTGGGACGGGATATGACGATTGACAGGACAACATAGGATTATTAGGACATGTAATGTCTTTTTTTTTTTTTCATTATAGGCTTTGTAATTTGGTTAAAAATTCATGCTGGGTGATTAGAATTTAAATCATGCATTGTATTCTACGATGCATGATTCATAAAGTCTGATCAAATAACTCTTATATTTAATGAGTAGAAATCTCCGTAGAATGGACGATTTATAAATTCTGATCACCCAAAATGACTTTTTAACCAAACTACACCCTTGTAATAATGAACAAAAGATAAGACATTACAAGTATAACATTATAAATATGAATTTTAACTCTTACAATCAGTAGAAATCTCCGTTCAATGCATGAGTTGTACATTCTGATCATCCCGGACTGAGTTTTTAACCAAATTACACAGCCTATAATGAACAAAAGATATGACATTACATGTATGTATAACATTATAAATATGGAATTGGAGCACAGAAAATTCATATGGATACATTCACATCTCTTTCAAAAGAATGACAATCTGAAATCATTAACCACTAACAGTCACTTGCCATGGCATGATATCAGGAGGATTCAGCAATGTCGACAAAATGGATTCGCCATTTTGAGAATGTTTGTTTTCGGTGATAACCACCTCAGATTCAGAAAGTTTCACAATGTTGCTCAGCTCATCTTCAGGTTTACTTTGTTCGATATTGGATATTGTTTTCTCTACTTGGTTATGCCTCTCCCCTTCTTCACTTGTTCTCGGTTTGGATCCGTCGGCTTTACAGGTCGTAGGATTTTGAAGCTGAGTTCTGGCAAGGGATTTTCGGACTGGTTTCTTGGAAAAGGTGGTTGGACCATTTATTTTCTGGATAAGCTTAGTCGAATTGTTCTGCTCTTTCTCCATTTGTTCTGGAGAGCTGTTTGTTATGGCTGAAGAGCTCTTATGCCTTCCTAGTTTAGGAGATACCGCTCGCGTGGTTGGTATCTAAGACAAATCAAAGACATGATCAGACAATCAAGACATAATCAATGTAATCGAATGCATATACTAAATTTTAGTCCCTTCTACTGTAAAAATAGACATGTATTTTGAGATGGATGAAGTATTTTGGACGGGTAAGACACTTTTCACGATTTAAGCACCTTTATATCGGTCACTTACCTTCTTTAGCTCAGCTTTCGGAGGAGGTTCTTTGTAAAAGCTTGGCATTGGTGCAGCTTTAAACATCAGACTCTTCCTTAGTTTCTTAATCTCCGCCTCCTGGTTTTCCTGCAGAATAGAAATAATCATTTCAATGATAACAATGCAAAGTTCAGACAAATTTCTAGCTCAATGGAAATCGGATATAACGGTTTCAATACCTTTGATTTCTCATGCAAGTTGGTTTTTTCAGCTTCCTTAGCTTGGATCTTTTCTTCTATCTTTGCAAAGAACTGTCGAAAGAAAGGTAACCACATTCCCTTTTCAATTCAGCATTAAATGATAAAAATGTAAAAGTAAATGAAATCAGAACTTGAACGAATGTAGTAACCTCCTTTCTCTTTTCTGCACGTTCGACCAATCTGAAAGAAAATCCAGAACCAGTACTTTTCCGGGAATGGGAAGTAGTTCCTCTATCACCAAATCAAGTATCACATTATGAGTAAGCTGGAATATGGTACGAGCTACATAAAATATTTTTCAGTTCCAAGTTTAAAAAGAATACGAAGTAAACGAATGACTGTCATCGTCCTCTTTACTCGGCAATGCAGTTATTCCTGGTTTCAAGGCTGGCCTGTAACATGTAAAACAGTTACTACATATAATTCAATGGTTTCCAAAGAGAAGGATTAATACGAAAATGGGAGTGTGAGTGACTTACAAGGAAGCATCAAGTGAGTGGCTATTCGCACCAGCATTCAAAACATTGGGTTTACTTGGCTGATATAAACAAGGACAGGGCACTAGTTTAGCATAAAAATGGTATAACAAAGGATATTAAACATTAACTCCGTCCTAAAATACGTCATTCTTTTCCTGTGATGTATTTTGGAACGAAGGGAGTAGAAAATTTTTCATACAGAAGCACGTTGAGTGCTAGGCGTGGATGCTAAAGTAGCCTTTTTGGCCGGAGCTCCGTTGATCTTTGATTTCTGATGCAGCACTCTATTTGGAAGATTTGCTTGAATTTGTTTGGAATTGGCTTTCCCCGGATACATATCAAGACTTTTCTTTTGTAGGACATCGGGACGAGTTCCTTTGGATGCAAATGAAAGACTCTGAGAAAGGACCTTACGAGAAAATGGAACAGCGGCGTCTTTGAGATCTAACTTATCCTTGAACGTTTTACCGTCCTTTGCTTTCTTACTGTTCTTGTCCTGTACGCAGGCATTTTGAACTATTTAAGTTATGCATGCATGACATGACAACGGTCAGTGAAACCAAACAGTATGTATGCATCAGTACACGGTACCTTCAAAAGTTTACTTTCTGATGAGATCACAACAGCTTCAGTTGCTGAGTCATTGAAATTTTGGCTTTTAGATTCGGCAATCTGTTCAGATCCTTCCATCTGAACTACAATACTCTCATCTTCAACCTTAACTCCAGAAGTGGACCCCATATCTTGACAATATCAAATTCCTGCACAACTACAGTTAATTTTTGTCTCTATAAATCTATTAAACTGGCAGTTATTAACAGAGAACTTTATTTGTGAAATTATGTTTTAATGTCACATTGATCCTCCCAATTAAAATATTTTGTGCAATCTGATTACAAGAACCAACCATACTTTCATAATACACTCATCTTGAATGGAAAAAGCCTTGAACAATAAAAAACAGAACAGAAAAGGTGTTTCAAAGCTTAAATCAAATGCAGTTCATACCAAACATGACCATGACAAAATCTACCCTGAAAGCTTAGAAAAAGAAAGGACGTGGCTAAGTTAAGAAAGTTAAAAGGCATTACCTTTGCGATCTTGAAATCTAACAAAGCCAAACTCGCAAGTGATGAAACCTTAAGCCTAAAGCCTTTTGGGATTTAGCAGTGGCACACAACACCAGCACAGTCTTGAAGAAGAAGAAGAAGAAGAAGAAGAAGGAGAGCTAAGAATGAAAGCTGGCAATAGAGTTGAGTGGATTGATTCATATGACCAATTACATAAATGCCATTGACCAATCTTCTTTAATACTAGTTTCTCAACAGGGAAACTGTCAACTTACTTTGTTCCGGATTCTGAATTTACACGAGGGTTCTAATATTTGTCTCTACATCAGATCAAAGTTGAAAACTTTTCCGCATTAATCACGATTTTTCATCTTTTGGTAATTGTAATAGCAACTTGTAAATGTTATAAGTCATCATGTTCTACTACATCTTACTGGAGAACTCTAGGTAGATCAGACATTTTTCACAGTGTTACTATGATAATCAATGATCGAGGGCAGAAGAGTAAACGAAAAACAAGAGACCAATGATTGAAGACAACAAAATACACTGTTTAGAACGTGGGTTACTCACAAATTTTGATGTTTTGTTGTGAGGTTGCAGGTGGGCTGTTTTTGTCTCTGTTATAGCTCAGTTGCTGACATGGCAAAACCGAGCAACGTGATTTGTCATCTCATCTCTCACGTTGCCTGACCCCTAATGCCATTTGTATTATTTTGGATACAAAAATAGAATGATGGCTGATCAGACGCAAGCACATCCACTGAATAACCATACAATAAAATCAATAATGTTTGCGCATTTATTAACTACTCGTATCATATATCTACCATGTGTTCGGATGAGGAAATAGGAGGCAAAAAATATACATGTGTTCCCTTTGTATCAGAAATATAAAAGGAAAGAACAAAAGTCCATATTGATATATGCCTAGCAAACCACTTCAGACATCTTTGGCAAGGCCAGCAAGATCAATATCTCCTCCATCACGACGTGCTGGTTTTTGTGCGTGGGGACGGTCTTCAATGGGTACTCCACGCCTCAAAGATGGCTGAGATGGAGGGTCACGATTGTCGACGCTCGGCGGACCAAATAGATCAAAGAAACTGTTCACCATTTTGTCTGCGGCGCCAAAGAAATGGTTGATACCTCCGAAAATTTCTTGTTCGATGGATTCAAATTCACCGCGAATATCCCGATCGATGGCTTCGATATCATTTCGTAGACCGGGGAAGTAAAATGGCCCATCCTGAGACTTGCCGATTGGAAATGGTGACCCCTCAGCTACTTGATTAGAGACATCTTCTTCAGTATATTCTTTGGTGGATTGCAGCACTTCGACAGGCCTAACCAAAGCAAGAAGGAAAGAAAAGTTATCAAATGTTTGTATCGAAAGCTTTAAGTTCCCAAATCCAAATGACCACAACACATAAAGTAGTTACCTAGGTTAATAATAATATAAAGTATGTTATTCTCCCACATTTCAGAACCTAGTGAAATCTTTTACCTCCCACTTTCAGAGAATTCAATGTTAAGAACCAACACACACGCCCATTCATTTCTGTTAATTGTTTATGAATGTGACGTTGAACTCTAAGAGGCCAATTTTCAATTGTGCATCTTTCAGGGATATACAATCTTGGAAATTTAGTAAGAGGAACAAACATACACATGCCAATTTCATTCCTAAGTTCATAACTATTATCGACAACAAAAACACATCATCTCTCTAAACGTCACAGAACATTTCAAAAACTATCTTCATCATTCATTCAGATACCAAAATTTGATTGGTAAACCATGTACGACAGGACTGCGATTTTCTGATTTTACGAAAGTAGCTACCAGAGATAAGAAAAGGGAAGAAACTCCAATTAACAATGCATGGAAAAAACAGAAAATAAACTTTCAACACACACAATCATGATGATTCTCACAACTAGGTTGAATGAGTTAATTTTATCGATATACTCCCTGATGCACAACATGGCCATTTTATGGTATCCACGGGATCAAATAACCTAAAAGCATGAAATTTCTCATACCCATAATCATTATAGTTTACGAGGAATAAATTCATTCATGCATTCAAATTCAATCATTCTAATTGAAAATAAATTATTAATTGGATAACTGACTACAGTGAATTATCCAAGTAACATTATTAGTATATGATATGAAGAGTCTATAATAAGAAATTAGACTCACTTTCCGATGCAGTCACGAAGAAGTTCCTGAGTTTTCTCACACTTTCGAATGAATTTTCCAGGCTCGACCTCCTCTGTCTTGCACTGGGATCGCACGACACTCCTAGTGGAGCACTGATCTCCGGCGTCACAACCGCCTTTAATCTGAGCATCGTCACCGTGTGATGGTCGTGAGAAGCTGAAATCAACAATACCCTTGTCGTCACCTGATTCTTCGTCTGTGATCCAACCCATGATTTTCCAGAATGTACAGATTGGTTTCCGTCCGGCTCGAACCTATTCTTTCTCAAGTTATATACTACTATGTATGTGTCTCGATTCTCGAACCCTCCCCTCATGGATCAAGAAGATGTTGGCCCAACTACTTTTGGGTTGGATTTTTATTTTTTTTTATTTTTTATTTTTTATGATAGGACTGCATTTTCATGAATTGTAACATTGTCAAGGTTAATTTTTTTGTTGGTAAAAACTCAAATCATATTTACTTCCAGATCAATGAATGTTATAAGACGTGGTGCGAGTATTTTGTTTATATATATATTTTTAATATTTTCTATTTTTAATTTATTTTTATTTAAATTTTATAAAATGATATGTCATACAATTAAATCTCTTTAAATTAATATTAAAGAGACTCGAAAAATTTATTATTTAACCGAGATATTAATTTATCGATATATGATTTCGATTAAAATTATAAGTTGGGACCGAACAAAATTATTATTTTAGCGAGATTATTATTTTATTGAATATTATTTTATCGAAGTTATAATGTATTTATTTATAAGATACGTAGAATATATTTATATTTGAGTAATTTTTTTACTAATTTTTTAACATATTTTTATATTGTATATATATGTCAAACATATTATTATAGGGTAATTATTCTCTCCATCCCATTTTATTTGTCCAAAAATACTATTTCACACAAACTAAAACAGTAAATAAACGTATATTTTTGATTAATTTATTTCTAATCACTAATATTATAATTTTTAAATTTTAAATCACCATTTATATAGGATAAATGATAGAATGGAATTCCACATTAATTTTATAAATGGATAAAAAAATATTTTTGAATAAACAAAATCGAATGAAAAGAATAATTATTAAAATAATACTATTTATACAAATTTTGTATACGTAATGTCTATGTGTCAATACCACGCGATCGATCCTTAAACCTCATTTACACAGTCTTCAATTTCATTTTAAATAAAAAATAATAAAGAAACAAAACACCTTTGAAACGAAATATTCATTTTAAAACAGTTACGTTTTGTGAGTTTTGTGAGCAATTTTCTATCGTTTCGTGCATTAACCATTGAAACGAAATATTCGTGTTATGATTGTTGGGTGTACTGTGAAGATATCGGAGAGAAAACAATAAGACTTTTCGGAAAATGCTTTGATAATACAAAAGGTCCCTAGAAACAAATGACGATTTAAAACAGCTACTTATTTATTATAGACAAAATTGAAACGCACGATGAGGCATATAAGCAGAATTCAATTTCTACATTCAAAACCAAGTTGTAAACTTTCCCACTCGAAAGATCAAAGCTTCAATCTTTCTTCCCTCTCTAAATACAAGAAGAAAACCCAACAAAAACAATCCCCTTCCAGAAACAAAGAATCACCGGTTGCTGGGTTTAGTCATAATTTTGCTCCATTGTTCAGGGAAATCACTGAGATCTTAGGAGCTGACTCTGATAATCTATTTATTCCAGATAGAGATTCATCCGTGTTTACAAGTTCCGGTGGAATTCACTCGAAGAATGACCTTACAAGTGGAAAGAACCCATATTGTACAGAAACTGTTTGTAGAAATGCTGAGCAGAAAGGGTCGTCAGGAAATGAGAATGCCGGGGCTCTCAAGGATGCTCGAATGGAAACTTTGGATGAAATTGGTGTCGGTTCGTTTGTTCAGGAGGTTACACGGATTCTTATGGAGGAAAATGGTGTGTTTTCAATGGAGGAGAGGTTAGAGAAGACAGGTTTTCAGTTTCATCCATTGGTTGTTGGGAAAGTGTTGAGAAAATGTTTCAAAGTGCCACATTTGGGTATAAGGTTCTTTAACTGGGTGAAGCTAAGACCGGAATTTTCTCATACTACTGACACTTACAATGTCATGTTGTCTTTGGCTGGTGAAGTAAAAATGTTTGGGTTGGTGGAGAAGTTGTTGGATGAAATGGAGACCAACTCTTGCGAGAAGGATATTAGGACTTGGACATGTCTTATCTCGCAGTATGGAAAGGTGGAGATGATCGGAAAAGCCTTGACGTTCTTCGATAAGATGAAGAAATGTGGCTGTGAGCCTGATGAAGGGGCATACAATGTAATCATTCGTTGGCTCTGTAATGCTGACAAAGGTGATATTGCACTTGAGTTTTACAAGGAGATGGCACTGAAGGATATGAAGCTCAATTTAAGTTTGTACAAGATGTTAATTAATGCCATTACGAAATCGGGAAACATCGAGGCTCTTCAGTCTGTAACAGATGACATGTTGAAGGTTTGTCAGATGCCGGAACGTGATATATATGGTCTATGTTGAAGAGCTTTTGTGTTTCTGGGAGGATTAAAGAAGCTTTGGAATTGATTAGGGACCTCAAGAATAAAGACGTTTCAATTGAACCCGAGTATTTCGAGACCTTAGTGAAAGGACTGTGTAAGAATGATAGGATTTCAGATGCTTTGGAAATCATAGACATTATGAAGAGAAGAAAGTTGGTTGATGGGAAGATTGTTGGTATTGTTATCAGTGGGTATCTGAAGAAAAACGACCTCTCTAAAGCACTAGAAGTATTTGAAAGCATGAAGGAGTCGGGATACTTGCCTACTACTTCTACTTACACAGAGCTAATGCAACGACTTTTCAGATCGAAAGATTACAAAAGAGGCTGTGGCCTATATGAATGAGATGATAGAACGAGGAGTCAAGCCGGATAATGTTGCTATTACAGCAATGATGGCAGGTCATGTTAGCCAAAACAATACCTCTGAAGCATGGAAAGTGTTTCGGAGCATGGAAAGACCAACTTGGAAGTCTTATTCAGTTTTCGTGAAAGAGCTCTGTAAAATTTCAAGGACGGATGAGATTTCAAGGTTTTTGATGTAATGCAGGCTTCCAAGATAGAAATTGGAGACGATATATGTCGCTGGGTTATATCTTGTATGGAAAAAAAAGGAGAGGACTGAAAATATAAAAAAAGTAGAGCAGCTCAAAATGACACGCGGGCTTTGGTCTAACAAGATATCCAGTGGTAGTGATACATCTGTCCAGGATTATAATGAACAGGAGCTAAAGAAGATGGAAAATCAATCATTGGCACCAGTTCAAAAGGTTTATAACAAACTAGAGAGGCAAAGAACAAATGACAAGCATGCTGAAAAAGATGATCACTTGGTGAAGCCCATTTCGAAAGGATACAATGGGAAGAATGTGCAAACAATTTTGCGAGATATTATCCTCCTTTACGGAATGGTGCTCCATGCAGCAAGCGCTAGAGAATTGTAGTTTCATTTCACGCCAGAACTTGTGACTGAGGTTTTGAGGAATAGCAATGTAATAGGTAATATTGCACTCAACTTTTTCGTATGGGTAGGAAAACAAAGAGGCTATCATCACACTGCAGAAACCTACAACATGGCTATTAAAGTCTCTGGAAGAGGGAAAGACTTTAAGTATATGAGAAGCCTTTTCTATGAAATGAGAAGGAATGGCCACCCAATAACACCAGATACTTGGGCAATCATGATACTGCAATATGGTCGGACAGGTCTAACAGAAATTGCTCTAGACATCTTTGAAGAAATGAAAGGTAATGGTTTTTGTCCATCTGATAAAACCTACAAATATTTGATCATATCATTTTGTGGTAAAAAGGGGAGAAAGGTAGATGAAGCCATTAGAAAATTCCAGGAGATGATGCGTGCCGGACATGTCCCTGACAAAGAATTGCTCGAGACTTATTTCGGTTGCCTTTGTGAAGTTTGTAAACTCGTGGAAGCAAGAAGCTGCATAAGCTCTCTATGCAAAGTTGGTTACTCAAGTTCACTTAGCTATTCAATGTATGTTAGGGCTCTTTGTCGTGCTGGGAGATTGGAAGAAGCTTTGGAACTGATGGATGAGATTGGGGAAGAACGAACGACATTGGATCAGTATGTCTATGGCAGTCTTGTCCATGCTCTACTACGGAAGGGGCGGCTTGAAGAAGCATTGGCTAAGATAGATTCCATGAAGCAGGCTGGCGTTAATCCTTCCGTCCATGTATTTACATCCCTCATAGTCTATTTCTTCAAGGAGAAGAGGATAAATCAAGCTTTGCAGATTTTTGAGAAAATGCAGCGCGATGGTTGCGAGCCGAATGTGGTCACATATTCAGCCATGATACGAGGGTACATGAACTCAGAGAAGGCTGCTGATGCCTGGGACGTCTTCAACCGTATGAAACAGGATGGACCATTGCCGGATTTTAAGATGTACTCCATGTTCATTTCTTGTCTCTGTAATGCAGGAAAATCAGAGGAAGCCATGGAGCTTCTATCTGACATGGCCAACAATGGTATCATTCCCAGTACGGTTAATTTCAGGACAGTGTTTTTTGGACTCAATAGGGAAGGAAAACAAGAACTAGCTAAAACTGTATTGCAAAACAAGTTAGACCTGAAAAATAAACGCAAGTTCTTGGTGTGATACATTTATATCAGCTTTCTTGATTTTCAATTTTTCTTGGCGGGGAAGTAACTGACTACATTGTTAAGAGATGGAAGCCATCGACATTGCCCATTTGTCTCATATAGATAAAAAAGGAGAGTATCCATATACATCAGAAAGAACAAAATTAAACTGTTCGGATTACAGATTTTATTCAAATTAAAATTAGACATGGCATTTTTTTATTTCAAGTATATTCATATTAAAAATTGAATTGAATTGAATGATAACTTCAACTTCAAGTAACAGATTAGAAATGCTGGCACGAGTTCCTTATATACGAAACTATTCCGACAATAAGGTTAGCATCTAGAATTTCTCCATAATTCTGTTCACAAGTAAGAGAGAGGCTCGATCACATCAGGTCTTCAATTACCTGAAAACAACGAGTGCAAGAAAAGATGGTCAAATCACAGCCTTATTCCTATTGATGTGTGTACTAACTTATACTCCGTATTTGTACTTGAAGATCAATGGCGTACTTGAAGAAATTTGACATTCAAGAGCAGCTATATGCAGCACCAATGGGTTCAAGAAATGGTTAAGAGATGAAAAATGCATTACCATGAATTTTGACTGCAGTGAATCTTCAATCTGAATTTCGTCACACTTCAGAAAGACATCATTCATTACCTACAAGACTACTGCCACAAAATGGTAACGAAACATTGATAGGAATCTAAACCCAGAGAAAGCACGGTCAAAGTTAAGTTACATAAATATTTTTGCATTATTCAATCAAAGCCTCTTCACGATTTCTTCATCTACACGATCATAGTATGTCATTCTCCTGATTGCAGCAATACCATCTTCAAATTTCTTGTTTTGAAATGCATTTGCAAAGTAGTTGGACCAGTGTTTTAATTTCCCATGTATCTGGATTTGTCAGAAAAACAAAAAAAGTTACATAATTATACATGCCAACAAAACCCTACGAATTTACTTCAAGTTCCCAAGAAAGTAAAGGCATACAGGTTGGAATAAGCTCTGTGCATGTGCAAAAACTAGTTAATGATGATTCTCAACTAGTCATTAGGTTCTTTTTTAACCCAACTTGACTGATTATCCCGAGTATTAATTAGGTTCCTCTATTGACCATATATTACCACTTAAGATGCTTGATAAAAACCGAAACATTTGAACATCCCCGATCCATTCATCTTTTCGAAATCCAAGGAAAAAGAAGGACTATGTCATACTCATTACTCATACCAGGGACTGAATCTGCTTTAGAGCCTGAGAATCAGGTGCTTCCTCAACAGCTTCCCTAATCTCCATCACCTACAAATTCAGATTAGACTAGGATAAAACAGCAGAAAAAACTTTTAAAAACCGAACCAAATTGAAATCTACTCGTATTACCTCAGCCAACAGCTCTGGATCTGAAATTGTTTCTTCTTCATCGACTTTCACTCCTTCAAGTTTCAGCTATTCGTAATATAATGGAAAAGACTAGTTAGGCCTAAGAAAATACAGTTTCTAGCCTCACTCTGTGTGTGACAAAATCAAACTTACAATGTACATTTCCCCAGGCAATGATTATAACACGAGCAAATTGTTGTGCAGCATATTCTTTTTCTTCCTATATAAGATTAACAGAAAGTCACATAAGACTTGACAGTATCAATAAGAATAATATGTTGCATTCTAATTCGAAGTTTACCAGGGATTTTGAATGAACCAAATCAGGATGCAGTTTTTTGCCAATCTTTGTATCTTGCTTCCAAATTTATGTCCTGATTTCATACTTGTTGTCTCAGTTCAACATTATTTAAAACTACCAAATTATTCTATCTTCCATTAGGAAAGAAAAAAACGAATAGCAGGATGAAAAAGGGAGACTTACAATCCAAAAATCTGGAAGTAATCAATGGCAGGCTTGAATGGTTGAATGGACCGACAAGAGTCGCAAAAAAGAAATGGCGACGTTTTAGCTACATCGTTGCAGTTCCAGCATTTCTGAACAGCTTCGGAGCAGAGATTTCGCCGGCCATTAAATTTATGATGGTTTCTCCGTGACTAGGAATATGATTGCTCTTACAAAACCCAACAGTGATGAAATTCAAGGACGAAGAAGAAGAATGGAAAGTGTTGAGAGAATCATTGAATAAAGAGAACGAAGGAGAAAAGGGTCTGGTGGTCATTGCATGAATACAAGGACTCCATTGGAGGAGCTTGTTAGTTTTGTTCAACATCAAATTTCAGCAAACTCTGATCGGGGAGTCTCGAGTAATTTGTTTTTTACATATAGATAGTTAAGATCCTTAAGGATGATGGAATATCATATAGGTACTTAAACTTTGGTTAACCTTGCAATCCTCTACCTGAACATTACAATCATTTGTCGTAATGGAAATCCCACATCATATTATTGTTAGGATTTATAGTGCCGTCCTGTTAATATGCCACGTTTAGGCCTGCTCACCGGCTGGTTCTGATCGGTTCCGGTTCAATTAACTGACGGTTCAGACTGTTCGGGCCAGTTCGATGAACATGTTTCAGATTGGCTAGTAAAGATTTTAATCGATACATGAATGTCATGCGGTTCATTTTCGGTTATGGTCAATTCAATATACGTTCATGAGGATCGCTTCAGGTTCAAATTTAATTTTTAAACTTTTTCTTGTTGATTTAAGCTATTATTTATATATTTTTAAATTTTAGTGATATTTGTTTTCATGAACCAATAAAATAAACCGACAGTTCGACGGTCCCAAAATAATAAAACGGCGAAGAGTAACTGGTTTCGCCGGTTTGTTGAATCGGCCGAAGTTGACTGGTCCAGTTCCGAATTTGACTAAGATCGGCTCTAATTTAATTCAGGGTCCTAACCGGCTATAAGCAGGTCTAGCTACGTCATTATATACCGAACATACTCATTCCGTCTCAAAATATATGATGTTTTGATTCTTGTAGTATGTATGAAGAAGATCGGAATGCAATCATCGCAAGGCAAGTGGTTATTTATCGTAATGGAAATCATACCATAATAGTGGATTTAGTCAATACATGGCTCTAGTGAGAGTTTGTACAAGTTAGAAGAAAAACTGACTTCTTGCCGACTGATCCCTCTTAAATACATACATTATAAGTTATATTCCTGACACAAGATAACCTTTTTATTGGGTAAAGTCATTGCCGCTGCAGAAGTGAAGATACTCGATCTCATGTCAAATCTTTTTATCACTACCTTTCTTGTATATTAAACTGATCCAGAACTGAAGAAGCAACAAGGCCTAAACTTTTTGTGTAGATAAACTTTCTTTCCTTGATTTGTATTCTTGTTATGTTCATGCAAGTTGGCTTTAAGTTGCTCGTTATCTTCACTCGGATCAGGATTTTTATGGGAAGAGAAACCTATCTCGTTGTCACCAATAGGAATTGAGAAAAATTCCTCTGGGGATGTTGGCGCTACTTTATAATGGTAATGGTTGGAGTAAGAATTTGATGCCATGTTCCTGCATGATAAAATTTAACTGTTTAATTAACATAGACATGTAAAAAAGTGTGGAGGAAGTTTTCTTTTACCACCAGTACCTGGTATCATGTACACCTCTGTTGTTTGTAGAATCATGTGAAAAATTGCTTTCTTGTCTCGATACCTCACTATTTGGACATACTTCTTTATTCTCTAAAGACAATATTGTCTCGTTTGATTCACGACGAAGTACAGAAATGACTTCATCTAAAATCCCTAACGCGTGTTCTACCTCAGGCCTGATGATAACTTTCTTTCTAACTTGTATATTAGTATGATTTAACAACGGCTGGCCAACAAGCTTATTGGTCTCTTTGCCATTATATTCTATTTTTCCACTTTCTTTAATCTGTTCTTCTTTGATCTCACAAAACCCTTTCGTCACTTCAACCTGGGCATGCTCTGAGACAGGTTTAGTTTCATCCTCTTCATCAGAGTTGCTCTCAGCTTTACTTAAGGAGTAAAGAACATCCCGTATACGAGTATAAAGTGGGTCCATCAAAGCCATGCTGTAATCTTTATTATTATTTGAAACAGACGTCACGGACTGCAGATTGTCGAAAGTGAAAACTATCAGGAACAAAAAATTAATTATGGCTCTGTCCGAAAAAACTCGTTACGTCCAAAATGCATATGTATTTGTCGAAGGGAATGGTAGAAAGGAAACCGATGTCATGTCATACTTCATTCAAGTAATGACATAAGATAATGTACCTTCTGATACAGTTGGAAACCATTGCCAACAAGCTGCCTCGAGATAAAATTAATAAGCGACGGAGGAACAAAGTCCAGCTTTATATCCATTGTTGCTATTGTCCTATAAAATAACATTTGACAGTGTTTCAGGTAACCAGAATAAGAGATTTTTAACAATCTTTATCTCCTCCTCGCGTATTCTTTATTTATAACATCTTGAAGAACACAACAAACTCACCTAAAGTAACTTCTTTCATGGGACACTTTCTGTATGGCAAAGCCTCCCACCATGTCCATCCTGATGACATCCTTTGCCTCGGGGATTCCGTCATTGGTATAACCATGGGTATTTTTACCAATGCTCTGCAAATCAGGGATCTGAAAACAAAATCTGAACTAGGTCATGTTTACAATTCAAAATACAGATTGCCGGAAAGGAAAATAAAATGCAATCCTAGACAAAATATACTCCTCTGTGATGAATGATTACCGTGTTCACGAGAACAACAATGAGATCATCTTGAAGGTATTCAAACAAATAATAGTGCACGACAGCCTCTCTAGTCGATAACGGCCACATAAGCTTCATCCTTTCTTCCAGGAATATACAAAGAATCAACATTGTCAATTCACGGAATCAAATGGAATATGATGGTTTTGAATGGCACTAACTGAAACAATTACTACAGTGTTTATGGGGTCAAACCTCACTAAAGATATCTGTTCACTAATCCGGATTCTTTTCAAACATTTCGAAATTGCAACCTTGAAAGGAGGGACGTGGGACTGGGGCCACCTAGACAAGAAAAGAAAGCCAAAGATAGTGTAAAATACGGCGAGTAATCTTTCTAAATGTACTAATACAAAAGATGAATAAATGTACCAACATAGTTTAATTATCAATATTTCTTTTAAACAAAATCAATTGCTCCGAAGAAACTATCCTCACCATTTTTTATAGAGTTCTGATTCCCAAGAGATACACAGACCTACAACAAAGAATAGAATCTTTTTCACAAGGATATAAAAAAACCATGTAACAGAATAGTAGTTTCTTTGGGATGAAACTATTGTCTGGGAGGATTTCAGCTTAACTTACAGACATCTACAGGCCCATCCACATAGCCTTCCACGAGTAGTGAGTGAAAGGGAGTACCCTGAGGTCCTTCACGATACATGACTCGAAACTCTTCAGTATCCTGTTTTAACTATTACATTTACATCGGGAAGAACAGTCATTGAAAGAAGATCATATGAAAAGAGCAGGAAAATGAAGGAATACTACTTTATCAACTTGAAGAACGTACTTTCCATTCACCATGTGCTGGTTCAGTGAATTTCGACAACTGCTGGTCGTATATGGAAGCACTCCTTAACGTCTCAAGGAAATTAGATACTTCGGAAGTCCTTTTTTCGACAATACTCTCGCTGCATCCTGCACAACCAAGATAAAAGCAAGCGATATCTAAGTATCCATCGTAAATAGTGGACAAAACATTACGAACTACCGACCTTCAAATTCTTTCTGTGATGAGTTAACAAGTTGATTCTTGATGAGGCTTTTAAGAGTCTCTTTATTTGTCAACTCAGCAGATGACAGTGTCTTATACAGCCTCTCTCTGTAACCAGCAATCTTTTGTTGTTTCTCCATCTTCGCATCTCCAAGTTAAGGAAGACAGCCTCGCAAAATCTAGAACGTCAAAAGCAAAATAGCAGGTATGAAATAATTAACAGAAAATCTTATGAAGCAAAATCACGACACCAATAAAGAATTCGAAATGAATTGTTGCTTGAGATCCAAACTTAAGAAAAAAAATATTCAGATACACATAATGCAGATATCCATTAATTCATACAATCAAATTGCTCCACAAATGCAATTTCCAACACCTTGACAGAAACTAAGAGCAACGAGCAATATGGAAGGAAGATAAACCCACGAAAACTGATCACAAACAGTAGCTCCTGAAGCATGGAAATTTGTCAACGGACAGTATCAAACAGCTCCATAACAAACAACTGAATTTGCAGATAACACAAGGGAAACTAACAGCTACAACCATATATATACTATGCAAATTAAGACAAATTAAATCAAGCATGAAACTTTGCTACTTGTAATCACCCAGATACCAATAGAATGGAAAAGTTTGAAACTTTTTACAAAGCGAAACTCACATGAAACCTCCTTTATCGCAAATCCCGTATGGTGTACTGTTGATTGATGAAATTGCAGACACAGAGACAAAAGTCAGCTGATGATGTGACCACCTAGTTGGGAAAAATGAACATGGGTTTCAGCTCTCACCCAACTCTGATTACAATGCCAATTCAATCTAGAAGGAGGAAAGTAGTCGATCACCATCATGTAAGAATGAATAAGTCCATTATTATTATATTTATTATTACTGGTAAAAGGTTTTACTTTTATTACCCCCAAAAAAGTTTGAATTTTTTTATTATGAGCACTTTCTTTCTAGAAGCCAAAGGAGGAGGATATAGAAGGAGTACACGATGGGGACCACCGATTCAATTGAAAACAAATCAGCTGACTGCTATGCTGACCTCTGTAATGTAAATTAGCTATACCTAAACTCATGTGAAAAATTCAATGACTGAAGAGCAATAAGTTGGCGAGTCATTTAAATACACACACGCACCATGCACACTATAAGTTGAAATGATTAAAATATTCGTAAAAACACAATAATATTAAAATTTCAAAAATACAAATAAAATAGATAAACAATTTATCTGACATGTGATATTTTTTTTATTGAAAATGAAAAAGTACCCGAGAGGAAGAATACAATAAGTAGTAGTAGTAATATACAATAAGTAACCGTTTGTGTAATACGGAGTTTAATATTTTTTATGGGTTTGAACGATTTTGTGAATAATTTTTTTAAATGATATTCTGGATTTAATTTTGATGGAGAGGAATTACGTTAGAAGATTAGTAGGGATATTTTAGTTTGAAGGAAAATAAAAACTTGTTAATTCTTGGCAACACTTCAAATTGGAGTATTTAAAATTGTGTGATTTATTAAAAGTTATAAACTTATTATTATCTCATTATCTTTTCTTTCTCATCGAATATTTTTTTCCCAAACAATCTATTCAATTTACTCTAATTTATTATACCTTCATAACCATCAAACCAAACAAAAGTTAAAGTACATACAGAATTTTTATTGATGCAATTGTAAAAATCACTCTCTTATTGAGGTGAGCTAGTAAAAAGAGAATACAACACCGAACTGAACTAATAATTAGGTGTAGTTTGAAATCAAGTTACACCGATTATATGTTGGTCCAATTTACACCGATTATATTTCGGTTCAATTTTTATTTTTAGTCAATTTGTTTAGTTCGGCTATGCCTATATATGTGCTTGGTTTGGTTTTGATCACCTCATACTTACGTAAGGCTCCAACTTATTTATTTGAAAAATAAAATAAAAAATTATGTGTTAAGTGATCGCTTGTTGGAGCCAGGCTTATAAAATGAACAATTTAGGTAAACTCCGTCAGGCCCAATCTGTGGTGGAAACTCTAGGCCCCATTCAGTAATGAAAATTCTCGTTTTTTTTTTTCGTTTTTTGAAAATTACTGTACATTCTTAATTTTCATGTCATTTTCATCTTTTTTCAAAATGTGTTTAGTATACAATTTTCATTTCGTTTTTGGTCAAAATCCCTAATTTTAGTCAAAATCAAAATCACATTCTTCATGTCATCAAACATCTCGACAAACTTCAACCCTTGGCCATCAACCACTCTACCTCCGGTGATCCCGACGTCGGCCACATCCTCCGCCAACACGACATACCAACTCGACTGCTGCTCGCCTAGGTAGTACTCCCTCCTGAGGGGCTCCCATCCGTTCGTCGTCAATTTCATCGTCGTCGTCGTCTTATAGCTGGGGATTTTTTTGAAATGACATGTCGTTTTGTCCTCCAACGGTCAATTCGCTCTTTCCGGCTCATGGGACGGCAAGCTCCGCCTTTGGGATCTCGCAGCCGGCATCTCTGCTCGCCGATTTGTTGGTCACACTAAGGATGGCTTATGGACAGTCGGAGCTGATTTCTTCTCCATCGGCCTGGTCGGAGCTGATTGTCCGTCGTTGTCGTCTTCTTTGACACCGAAGTCGTCGTCGTCTTCTTCGTCAAAGGGAGAGTATATCTGCAATTTTTTTGGTTATACTACATTTTGACCCCTGACGTTTCCTTTTATTTTCATTCCAGTCCCTTGAGAATTTTGAAAATTAAAAATTTGATTCTCTCATTTTTCAGAGAATTTTGTGAAAAACAAAAACGAAAACGAAAACTTACTACTGAACAAGTTTTCCTTGAGAAATGAAAAACAAGAAAATTTTCGAAATTTTTTCGAAAATTCTCCACTACTGAACAGGCCCCTAGTTTTTTGCCTTTAAAAGCAAAGGAAAAGAGTGTATTGCCACAAATTACACTGCCTCGCACAGTCACATCTATGGCTCTCTGTTTCGGAGATCTATCATCCTCTACAAAGGCTAGTCGATCTCTCTCACTCTCTCAATTTATACAACTTGTAACTAATGACTTTGTCTATATCATTTATTTATTTTCTATGTTTGTACTTGCAGGGCACACTAATCTAATCTTGCACCCCCGATATGATTAGATGAGCATGAATTTATTGAAGCAGCAGCATGCTCAGGACCTAAAAAGAAACACTAACCTCTCCCTCTTCACCTAAAGAAGACTCAAACTCGCCACCTACCTTCTCCCTGCTAAGTCGTCATCCTCCTGCCTGCTTAGTCGTCACCCGTCGCTAATGACATCCTTGATTCTTTTATTCTCAAAGGGTTTGAAGATATACATGATTCTACCCATGATCCTTCTTTTTAGGGTTTGCTCAAAGTTAGTTTGCTAATTTGAGATTCTCCATGCTTGTTTGCTAACTCTAACTATCAAACTTCGAAATCGAGTACAAGTTTAGGATCGTAGGACGAAAGATAAACACTGATATTGATTAGTTTGCTATTCTTAACGGACAACTATAATCACAAAATAAGCCTACAGTTTTGTTATTTGTCGAGACAAGCAGATAGAAATTTAGGAGCTTCACTAGCTTATTGATCTAAATAAAGAAACCGCGCACGCCAAAGTTATATTATGGACATTGTTGGTGCAAACTGCTTGTGAAGCGAAACCGTATTACCAGATACAGTTTGCACAGTGCTGCAATAGTTTGTGTAAGTTGGTTATTTTCGTCAAAACCATTATACAGAAGATTTGTTTCCTTCTTACAGTACAAGTCACGTGTGGAAACTAGTAATTTGAAGAATCCTTATTGTGATATGATTTGATATGGTCAAAGATCAGATTTGATTTGATTTAAATAGGAGTTTCCTATTATATGGAGGAGACTTATTCGGAAAGGAAAGTATTACTGTGATCCTATTTGATTTGAACAAGAATCTAATTTGATATGATTGAAGATCAGATTTGATTTGGTGGATTCACTATTGTGAGAAGGAATCTTAATCAAATCCTGAGCAAAAGGAAAGTATATCAGTAAAAGGATTCTAAAGGGAAACAATCTCTATTCTGATAGGGATTTGATTTCTGTTTTGTGGAAGGTGATTTCCGATTTGATTCTGCATTGATGAAGAAGATTCCGAACTGATTAAGGAGTCTTATTCATAACGGGTTTGATTTCAAGTATAAAAGGAAGATGAAGACTTCAACCTTTACACCTTCATACCTTTACACCTTCACAAGAGTGATTAAAGAGAGCACTTATTCAACTAGTTGGAGTTGCTGTGGAAGTGCATTGTTTAGGGTCCTTGCAATCTGAAAGAGGGTTGTAAGAAGTCCTTACGAGGCAATCGACACTTGTATATCTGAAAGATGGTTGCGAGAAGTCCATACCCGTTTGGTGTGGCAACTGGCGCCTGTGATCAGTGAGGTCATTACAGGAAAGTCCTTACCCGTTTGGTAAGGCAACTGTGTAAGTCCTAGTCCGTTTTGATTAGGTTGTGTAAGGTAGAACGATTAGCACACTTAGTGAAATAGGAAGTTGATTATTAATTTGCGAATTGTAATATGTATAACTGTCCTATTGTTGCAAGAATAGTGGAGTGTCGTTTACCACTGGGCGAGGCCCCGCAGAGTAGGGAAATCGAACTGCGTGAACATATACTGTGTTATTTACTTACTGTACTGTTTTATTATACTGTGTTAACTTGGCACTGTTAGCACAGTCGCACTAATCTGTCAAATTAGGTCAAAATACACCGTCAGACATGAATCTGTTTGGTCGTAGCTGATGTTCATTTACGTATTTTTTTTTAAGCACGAGTTACACAATGCAACTCATTTAAGCATAGACTTAAAGATCAACTCTCTCCTTTGTTGTCTCTAATAAATAAATTGAGTTGAGTAGAAACTTCACTCCTGTGGAAGGAGAGAATCTTCTCATCTGCCACCTACGAATGCGACACGCGGCAATAACTCAAAAAAAATTTAGACACGCCTAAAAAAAAAATAAGGATCTTTTTTGATATTTTAAAAATCTCTAAAGACTTTATATGACACTTGAAGCAAAATTAATCTTTAACAATTAAGCTGATGCTCTTTTATCAAAAAAAAATCAAAAAATAAGCCGATGTTTTTTAGGTTCCTTTGTTCGGAACTTTCAGTGATTGGCGTCATATTGTAGTTTCCTGTCTATTTTTTTCTTTCACAATTGATTTAGTTTTTTTTTTTAAATCTAATAAACGAAGTCATTGTCTTTTGCTTATTCAATATGGTCAAAAGCAACATGTCTTTTGGTTATATGACTTGAGTCTAAAGTAAAAGAATACATCTTGAACAAAATACTAATCTTAACTAATAAAATTGTTAAATATAAATATGATCTGCATTTAAATGTGATCCTTTAGCCGAAGAAAGGTAATGACAAGACTATACACAAAAAGATAATCCAATTCTATTCCTATCTAAAAAACTTTCGATTATAGCTAAAGCAAAAGAAGCTTCATCAACAAAACCAAAATGATCTTATGCAAAAAGAACTAATCTTATAAGTATGAAATAAAACTAAAGTGATCTTATACAAAAAAACTAAGACATCAAACACTGATGTTTTTAAAATTTGATTAAAATTATTGCAACAATCCAAAAGACCAAAATTCAAATAAATTAGTCATTTATATCATCATTCTCTAAGTCAATGATATCATCATCTTCCAAGTCATCGGCATCATCACCTTCCAAATTTTGGCCTAAATTGATGAAGTCATTGGCATCATCACCTTCAAAATTCTGGTCTAAGTTGATGAAATTGGGAGTTGATGTTGTCTAAAACAATATAAAAATTTATAAAATATTATAGCATAAATATTCTTCTAAACATTTTAATCATTCATTACCTTTTCCATCAATTGGCTAAAATAATCCGATCGTCATATAGGTGTAGAAACATTGTTACTCTGTTGAAAATTTGTACGACCAAACGAAAGATCTTAAGGTACGTCTGAAGTTGAAACATGCTGCAAGATATAAAATTATAAGAAAAGTTAGATTATCATAGAAATAATTAACCCTATGAGAATGAGAAAAAACTATAATATTAATTTAACAAACCTATTTTGTTTTTTTGTTGATTTAGATTTCTTTCTCTTTCTCTCGAGTGGATCTTTTATCCTAGCTCTTGGACGTCCAACAGTAGGTTTCGTTTTGATTTCACGTACGACAGGTCCCGAATATTCTTTGTGAGTCACAGGTTGTGAAGTATTCTGAATGCCACTTGTTTTCTTCATCTCTTGCAAGTCTTTCATCAATTGAGTCAAAGTACGATGAACATGAGCACAAAACATTTCATCTTCTGTTGTAATAGTTGTAACCTCGCAAAACTCGCAACTTAAAGCGGAATAACGCTTTCCAGTAGATTCTTGAGGACTTCTATTAGTGTAAATTCCAGGGTAATCAGTATCAATGCCATCCTTGGCATCCTTAGTCCATTTCTTCATAATGTGAGAGGACGAAATTTGTCTTATGCCTTTTTTGTCGAGAACTTTCAAAGCATGAGAACATAAAATTTCAACAAATTTGAATATCATACAACTACAGAGAACTGTCATTGTTGCCTTGTCAAATTCAACAAAGTGATCTTGAGTTTTATATTTACCTCTAACTTTGTATTGCTTCATGAAAAAACTCAGAAGAACCTATTTTCTCAACAGCACAATTCAATGAAACAAGATATTCTACTTCAATTTTTTTAAAAAACTTCTGTTATATACACTCATGCGGCACATCTTAACATATCAACATCAAGTTCTAAATAATGAACTGATTGCAACATTTCAAAATCTACTTTCACTTCCTTAGATCGCCTATCAACCAACATACGTGAATAATGTCCAAAAAAAGTCAAGAGATCATGTTTTGGCTTCAAATAATCTTTTAGAACATGATTCATCGATTCACTACGTTGAGTACTTTTCATGTCACCTGTGAACATATATCTTCCGTATACCATGGCCCATTTTTTTTAATTTGAATATGTCTTCCAATCAAGTATTATCAACTAAAGAATATTTTTCTAACATATTCTTTCATGTTGTTAACCACTCATCTTCATCTTCATATCCATAAATACAAGCATTAAAACCAGAAGTAAAGTTCTTGTACCTATGAAATACATGACTCAATTTTTTTGCAGCATTTTGATAAATATGCCAGATGCACAAGCGATGATGAGTTTCAGAAAATATTTGTACAATTTCATTTGCCATGGCTGCAAAATGATCAATAAGAATTATTTGTGGATGCTTTCCCGACATTGCCATAAGAAAAATTTCAAAGAGCCATTTGAAAGACTCTGTAATCTCATCAGATAATAATGTCGCGCCAAAAAATAATTAATTTGCTTGTGATGATTAATTCCCATAAATAGAGCTAAAGACCAACCATAATCATTCGTCCTATAACTATGGTTCATCATGTATGTATTTCATTCATTACTTATGTAGACCGGACGATTTTGGTCCCGATTAAATCTGATAAGATAATATGAACATAATCGAGATTTTTGAGGGAGACAAATTAATATATTTTGTATCTAAGGACAATGTCTATTTATATGGCATAACAAACTTGCTAGCTCCTTGAATCTTATGTATACAACATGAATTATTTTTTAATTTGTTTTAATTGTAAGTTTTATCGTCGTATCGAAATTCGACATATGATTTTTTATTGGCGAATTGAAATTCGACGTAAAAATTTTCTTTTCCTATTTATCGTTTTAAATTCTTAATCAAATTATGACACATAATAATTTATCCAACTTACTCATCAAATTCTTTATTCTTAATCAAAATCTCATTTTTTTTCCTTCTTTTTTCTTAATTAAAAACAATCAAATATATAAATAGACCATATGCTATTCTAAAATTTTATTCTATAATTAGATTTTATAAGTAAACCATGCAATTACACGGAACCCTTACTAGTGATTAGTAAATAAGAAAGTTCTGAACATAGTATGAGCTTACAATATCCGAAAACACAACTTCACCCTTACTTAATTGAACTTATTGGATTATACTTATTTGACCATTATGGAAGTATTCTGCTATTCACATTGCAAACTTTCAACATCTTCTCTTTGAACCGTAGAAAAGTATTTTCCCATAAAGCTGCTTCAGAAACTCAAATCTGGCTCTAGTCAGTAGCCAAGGCTTTAGTAAAGATATCAACAACCTGTAAATTATTCCCACAATAAAACATAAGTTGTATCTCCTTTTTGTACAACAAGCTGTCTTATATAGAAATACTTAATGTGCATACGCTTTGTCTTTTGGTGATGATAAATAGCAGGTTTTGAATCGCTAAATAATGATCACTCTATCCTTCAACTCAGTGAGAATCTTCTTAATACTCATTGCTTATTTACAGCATGATTCATACGGCTATCGAGCATACACTCGTAAAATTCTTTCAAAAGTTTTTTTTTTCTTTTTTTTTTTTTAAATAACTTACAAAAATCTTTTATAAGGTTCTCTACATTGACAGTTTAGGAATTTTGTGACGTGAAAAAAAAAATGGAAAAGTAGAGCTGATTTCTTTTATTGGTTTTGAATTACCTAATGAAGATAGTCCTCCCCACTAGAGTTGGTAATGGAGCGGATCGGATATTCCCTTAATTTTTTTATCCGATTCGATTCGAAAAGAAATCCGGACATTATAATTCGATCCGCAGATATTCACAACTAGTATCCGAATTCGATCTCCACAGAAAAAATAAAAATCCGCTCCGATCCGAATTTCAAAAAATTTAATTTAATCAATATAAAATGTCAAATGTACACAAATATTTTTATATTTTAAGACTTTTTTTAATTATTTTTTACTTTATTTTAATTAAATTGACTGAAAATTAGACTTTATTTAATGAATTATGTGTATTGTGCTTTTGATTTATTGATAAGTAATAAAATTAATGATATTATATTTATATTTATGTCAATATAATAATATATCGGATTAGATCGGATTTTTCGGACAATAATTTTCTATATCCGTATCCGATCCGATCTGCATACTTTTTGATCCGAATCCGATCCGCAACGGATCAGATTTTTTATCCAATCTGCCGTATCGTATCGGATCGGATCAAATCGAAAATCCGCGGATCGGATCTAAATTGCCAACCCTACTCCCCACATCCATGAATGATCGACTATATAGCCACTTTGTGAACATGTCTTGTTTAGGTAGAGCTGTTTTCAGGCAAGGGTTTTTCTCATATTTATTTGGTGTCATCAATCAACAAATGAGAACAGTCAAATTCAAATAAACTAAGCTACCTCACTACTGAAATGGGCCATAAATTATAAGGACTTATATATTAGTATTAGTCTACATATTAAAAAAAAGAAAAAAACTAGTCCAGATAGCATACAGTATAAATCTAACATCATGTAATGGATCATTTCTCATAACTATGCTTTTCCACAATCATGCATGGTCTCAACATCTCTAGAAATGCATTTCCAACAGCTGCCTGAGAAATACAAATCTGCCTCAAGCTAAATAATAAACGTTCTAGTGGAGATTTGTAGCGGTATGCGTTTTGTTCGCCGATGGTGGACTAGATTTTCAGTTAAAACTATGCAGGTTTAGAGTCGTTGACTCGTTGTAGATGGCAATTGTCCTGAACTCCATATATTCAAGAATGCTCCTTCTCCTGGGAAACGTGGATGATTATGAGATGAAAGAAATCAAGATCCTGCAAGTTTGTCTGTGAAGGATGAAGCTGAACACTGGAAAAAGGTCAAGGACTCTGCAAGAAAAGTCAGGGACGCTGCTGTAAATTTAGAAACTCGCGTCACCGGGAATGCAATTAACTTTCTGTCGGATGGTGAACGATTTGGCGGACCTTCGGACCTATGCCAGTCGACTCAGGGAATCATGCTAGTCAACGACATAATCGGTAATTGCTCTACAATTCTCTCAGTTGAAAAGCCCCAATTCGAGTTAGGGTTTTAGGTATAGTGTTTCTGGGTTTTAGTTTTCGCCAATAATAAATTAGGGTTAAATCGTTTTTTCGTTATAGTTGATCAAAACAATCGATTCAAAGCTCTAGATTCATTATAATAGACGCTGCGAATTGAATGGTTAAGTCAATTTCATCGATTAAGTAGTAATGAATAAAATGTTTGCTCAAGTTGTCGATTGTTCATCATGACTGTCGTGATTTGGGGATTTCTACTGCAAGTTATTTTTGGCTGGGATTTTGATTCAGAAAGCACACATTGGTGTTTGTGAAGATGTTTTATGCAAACTTTGTGATGAAAGAGCTCAGAAATGATCATGGTACTCAAAGTAGCTTTTAGCTTAGTTTCTATATTTTAAATCCCAGTCTCAGTTTTAGTCAATCAAATGAAGAAGTTTGAGTTGAAAAAGTTCAGTAGTAATGTAGTAAAAGTTTATGCCTTGGTACTTTATCATTTGGGAGTCTGAATCAAAAGTCAAGTGCAAAAGTCAATTATGAGCATTTGTGTTGTGATTTCTGCAAAATTCAAGTTTAGTTGCAGCAGCAGTAAAGTCATCATCTCAGCTTTTTACAGTTGAACTTGAAAATTAAAATGGATCCTGATCAAGTGAAGAGCAAGCAAAAGTCGGTCGTTTTGAGCATTTTGATATTTTGAGTTGAAGTGGTCCCAAAAGTGCTTTTTTCTTGCTTTTCATTTTCCTACCTGTAATTTGTTTTTCCAGCAATGTAAATCAAAACTTTATGACGTCTAAAGTTGATAGAGATCAATATGTAAGATCTCTTTCCTTCCTTATTTGGTTTATGAGGTTTAGTGTTAATAAAAAATCAGATTCAAGTATCTCCATTAAAGTTCATCATCTTTGTTTTTTTTGTTTCAAAAGCCTTTAATTTTTGGTTGCATTGATAATTTTGAGAGAAGGTTTAGAACTAAACTGAGACTTAAACTAGTATTTAGGATCCAAACACCTTAGATTCTAACGATTAGCCTCAGATTAGATTCAAATTTCAGCACAAATATGATATCATTCACTCGATTACAAGTTTTTTGTTCTGTTTCATTTAGTATTGTTCTATTTATCTATTTTAGGTCCATTGATCTTTTACTTCACCGGCATTGCGAGTACTTGGTCGACCAACAGTGATATCCAGATCCTCAGATTATTTTACTGGGATCTGTGAAGGAAACAGGAGGAGATGGCGTTAGTAGCTGCTAATATAGGTAAGGATAGTGTTAGAATAGAGAAATTTAAGGGGAAAATTTTGATATGTGGTCTGTGATTGCTAGGGATCATTTAGATACTTCAGGGTGTCTTAGCATAGTAGAGAATGGTATTTTTGAGCCGCTTGTTGGTGTAGAGGCAATTGAAACTCAGAGGAAAAGAAGACATGATGATTTAGATAAAGATAAGAAGACACATATTTGGTTAAGGAGTATGGTAGATTTGAGTGTATTGAGGAAAGTAGTTGGGTGCAAGGCTGCTAAAGATATTTGAGACACTCTCAAAGTAGAATATGAGGGGACTGTATTATCAAGAAGGATAAAAGCTAAGAGGGCCGAGAATAGGTTTTATGACTTTAAAATGCGAGAAGAGAAGACTGTTAATGGTACTAGGACTAGATTGATGGAGATTTTACAGGAAATGAAGTTCTACAATGTTAAGTATGATGAAGAAAGTCTGATAGATAGGTCAATAGAGATCCTGATTTGGTGAACTTAGAAGAGTTTTTCAATGCATTAGAGATTCATAAGAATAGGTATGGAGATAAGGAGGAGAAAGAAGAAGCTACAGCTTTTAAAAGTGAAAGATTCAGACACTCACAGATTCCACCAATTACCATTCCAACAAATGAATTCCAACTGAATCAAGAAGCCAATCCTAAAAGTTCTCAGCAAATGAACCAAGCTCAACAAATTCAATCACAGCCTGCTACAAGTCAAATTCTGCAACAACAAATGCCACAGAACCATCAAATCTACCAGAATCAACCTTATCAATTTAATAAGCCGACCAGAATCAATCTTACTAGCCAAGTTACCAAAGACCACCAACTCAGCTTTATCAGAACCAGTTTTATCAATAGAATCAAACATGAAGGCCTAGAAGATCTAGAGAAAGAGGATTCAACAATTTTCAAAGCCAAAGACCACAGAATTGGAGAAACTTTCCAGAATGTAGGCATTGCAAGAAAAATAATCACTCTGAAGCAAATTGCTTTTGGCATGAAATGGCCATTTATAGTTACTGTGGAAAAAAGGGCCACGCTGAAATAGTCTGTTACAACAGGTGGTGTGATGATCAACAAAATCCTCAAAGTAGACAATATGGAAGATTGCCTCAAGTTCATCCACTGCAAAGATAAGCTCAACAGTTTCAACATCCAAACTAAAATGAAAATTTCACACCACTTGGACAACAACAACAATTTGCAACAACTTCATACCAAGCAAACTATGCTATGGGACCTCCAGCACCTCAGATTCAACCATAGCAAGCTCCAATGAATCAGTTGAACTATTCTGCACCTCAAAACATTGATGGATATTCACAAGTATCTCAAATAGCCTATCACCAAACCTGTCCAAGCCTAACTAGCCCTTCAACTAATCCTGGAACTCCTTCAAACCAACCAAACACCTCAAACATTCTAAACCAAGATGTTGGAACTTCTCAAACAGGTCAGACAAGTGAAAATCATGTTGAAGAAAGTACATTTGTGGTAGAAAGCTGTTTTGTGGAAAAAGTTGAAGAGAAAAGGAATACATGGATCATAGATAGTGTCTGCTCCAATCACATGACAATGAAGGAAGAAGCATTTGTGGAGAAAAACTCAAATGTTGGTGATGCAGTCATGTTTGGAAATGGAGAAATGGTGCATGTAGAAGGAAAAGGAACTGTAGAGCTAGAAATAAAATCTGGTTAGTCCATTTTGTAAGATGTTTACTACATTCCTGAGTTAGATCAAAACCTAATTAGTGTAGGACAGTAACTTAAGAAAAAGTATGTTGTATACTTTGAAGATGGAGAGTGTTTGATCTTTAACTCAGAAAGGGAATTAGTTCACAGAATTTCACAGACAAATAGAATGTTCAAAATCATAATGGAAGATGTAGAAGGAGCATTCTATAGCATTATTATAGAAACAACACAGTTGTGGCATGGAAGATTTGGACATACAGGATTGGACAATATACATGCAATGTAGAGAAATGAAGTTGTACAAGGCATTCTAAAGTCGTGTGCAAAGATGAAAGGTGTCTGTGAGGCTTCTGTAAAGGGAAAGAGCCAGAAAGCTTCATTTCCACAGAGCTATTGGAGATCAACACAGAAATTGCAGCTAGTACACACTGATATTTATGGTCCCATTGAAATGCCATCTATTGCAGGCAATAGGTATCATCTAGAATTTATTGATGATTTCCCCAAATATTCCTCGATATATTTCATAAAAACAAAGGACCAAGCGTTTGGAATGTTCAAAAGGTAGAGAGCACAGACTGAAGTAGAAGCTAGATGTAAATTGATATGCCTTAGAAGTGATAGAGGTGGAGAATATACTTCAAATGAGATCAAAGCATACTGTGAAAAGGAGTGTATTTTCCAGCAATTAACTGTACCTTATTAAATAGAACAAAATGGAGTTTCAAAAAGAAAGAAGTGTGGTAGAAATGGGAAAAATATTGATGTTTGATATGCATGTTTCAAGAAAATTTTGGCCCGAAGCCTGCAACACAACTGCTTATCTGTAGAACAGACTACAAACTGAGGCCTTAAAGGGTAAAACACCTTTTGAGGTGATGTTTGGAGAGAAACTAAAGGTTCATCACTTGAAGATGTTTGGTTGCATAGCTTGTGTACACATTCCTGAACAGAGAAGGAAGAAAATGTCAGAGAAAATAATGAAAGGGATTATGATGGGATATAGCTCTGGATAGACTAAGAGTTACAGGATTTGAGAGCCAGTAAAAGATAATCATAGTCACTATGAGTGCTAAATTTGATGAAAATACTGAATTTGAATGGATCGAACCAACAGTGAGTGAGCTAGGGAGAGTTCTATATGAGATACTAATGCAACCACCACTTATAGATGAGATACTAAGTGAAAACTCATCAGATGATGAGGGATCACCAGTATTTCCTAATCAGTTTGTCCATTTTGATGCAGGTACACCACAATCAACTCTAGGAGGAGTTAACAATACTCAAACACCTTTGTTAACTTCCCCTGTGACTAAAGGAGACAGCAACAACATAGAAAAGAAAATTCTTGAATCATCAAATTCAGGAGGAGAGCCGCTCAACAACGATGAAAGTCCACAAAATCCTAGAACTCAAGAAACAGATATTGACACCACAACTCCAGAAGACATGTAGCCGAGAAAAAAGAAGAGCTTAAAGTCAATTTATGAGAAGGCACAACTAGTTGCAGATCCAGGACATCCTGGAATTCATATGCATTGCAAAAAACTTTCCTGATGAAAAAATGGAAGAAATTATGACTGTAAGCACTGAACCTAGGACCTACAAGCAAGCAGAAAAGCATCCAAAATGGCAGCAAGCTATGATGGAGGAATGGAATGAAATTGTGGACAATAGAACTTGGATCTTAGTAGTCAAGCCATCTAAGAACACAAAGGTGATAGATACAAAGTGGGTGTATATGACTAAACTAAATGTAGATGGAAGTGTTAGTAGATACAAAGCAAGATTAGTAGTGAGGGGATATAAGCAAGATTATGGAGTTGACTATGAAAAAACATATGCTCCAGTTGCAAGATTGGACACATTCAGGATGTTATTGGCTTTGGTAGCAAGTAATAGTTGGAAAGTATATCAGATGGATGTGAAGAGTGTAATCCTCAATGGAGTCTTGAAGGAAGAAGTTTATTTAAAATAGCTAGATGGCTTTGTAAAATAGGGAGAGGAACACAAGGTGTATAGGCTTATCAAGGCACTATATCCCAGAGCTTGGTATTCTAATATAAATACTTACCTGATGTAAAATAGATTCACAAGGAGTCAGAGTGAAGCCACACTTTATGTCAAGTGTCAAGGAGGAGCAAAACTCATTTGCTCTTTTTATGTTGATGATCTACTGATAATTGAGACAAGTTCAAAACTTGTGGAAGATTTCAAGGGATTGATGGATTTTGAGTTTCAAATGGCAGATTTGGGCAAAATGAAGTACTTTCTTGGATTGGAGATAGAGCAAAGTGACACTGGAATCTTCATACATCAGAACAAAATATGTAGACGACATGCTAAAGAAATTCCAGATGGAAGACTGCAATGGAATCTCTACAACTATGAAGAATCAACTGAAAATGGAGCCAACAAAGCCAAGTGATGAATTTAATACAACTTTGTGTAGAAGCATGATAGGTTCTCTAATGTACTTGTGTGCTTTTAGGCCAGATTTGGCTTATCCTGTGAATATGATGGCCTGCTTCAATTCAAATCCTTCAAAGCAACATGCAGTTTACTTGAAAAGAATCCTGAGATATGTGAAGCACAACATTAATCTAGGAATTTAGTATGAAAGAGATGTAAGAGTAGAAGTGGATATTACAGCAGCTTTGGAAGTAGGATTTTCACTTGAAGATCAAAGAATCAAAATATCATTGCGTAATCCAGAGCTGAAGCAGAATATGTGGCTTTGAACATGGCTGCAAAACAAGCTGAATAGCTCAAAAAAGTCTTGTTGGACATTGGTGAATTGAAGAACGACTGCATTACAATCTATTGTGACTCATCTTTTGCTATATCAATGGCAGAGAATCTAAGTGACCATTTGAGGACCAAACACATAAAGGTAAAGTTTCATTTTGCGAGGGAGCTGGTAGAAGGAGGAGTTGTCAAGATTGTGTTTTATAGAACACAATTTCATATTGCAGATATCTTCATCAAACCACTTCAGAAATGGAGGTTTGATTTCTTGGAAAAGATGATAGGAATGCAGGTCCCACTCAATAAAGGAGGAGCTATTTGAGTGGTTTGTTTCATGGAACCTGCATTTCAGGACACGATTGAAGGCTCGATATGCTCCAATGTAAATAAAGCTAAGAAGAAAAAAGCTTATAAAAAACTTGCAGTTGAAGAAATCCAAATCTCACGTGGATAAAGCAATCAAAATCGACATCAATGCATTTATCAAATCTCTTCTAGGAAGCTTGGATGATTCTGAGATGAAAGAAATCAAGACTGGATAGACTGGAAATGATTCAGGAAAGATTGGAGAAGACCCTGCTAGTTTGTCTATGAAGGATGAAATTGAACACTGAAAAAAGGTCAAGGACTTTGGTGCTTCTGCAAGAAAAGTCAGGGACGCTGTTGTAATTTTTGAAACTCACGTCACCGGAAATGCAATTAACTTTCTGCCGGACGGTGGACGATTTTGCGGATCACCGGACCTATGCCAGTCGACTCAGGGAATCATGCCGGTCAACGACATAATCGGTAATTGCTCTACAATTCTCTCAGTTGAAAAGCCCCAATTCGAGTTAGGGTTTTAGGTATAGTGTTTCTGGGTTTTAGTTTTCGCCAAGAATAAATTAGGGTTAAGTCGTTCTTTCGTTATAGTTGATCAAAACAATCAATTCAAAACTCTAGATTCACTATAATAGATGCTACAAATCGAATGGTTAAGTCAATTTGATCGATTAAGTAGTAATGAATAAAATGTATGCTCAAGTTGTCGATTGTTCATCATGACTGCTGTGATTTGGGGATTTCTACTGCAAGTTGTTTTTGGTTGGGATTTTGATTTAGAAAGCACACATTAGTATTTGTGAAGATGTTTGTATGCAAACTTTGTGATGAAAGAGCTCAAAAATGATCATGGTACTCAAAGTAGCTGTTTTAGCTTAATTTCTGCATTTTCAATCCAAGTTTCAGTTTTAATCAATCAAAGAAGTTTGAGTTGGAAAAGTTCGGTAGTAGTGTAATCAGTTTGAGTTGGAAAAGTTTAGTAGTTTCTGGATTGGTACTTTATCATTTGGGAGCCTGAATCAAAAGTCAAGTGCAAAAGTCAATTATGAGCATTTGTGTTGTGATTTCTGCAATTTAAGTTTAGTTACAGCAGCAGTAAAGTCATCATCTCGATTGTTTACAATTTAACTTGAAGATTAAAATGGATCCATATGAGGTGAAGAGCAAGCGAAATTCGGTCGTTTTGAGCATTTTGATATTTTGAGTAGAAGTGGTTCTAAAAATACTTTTTTCTTACTTTTCATTTTCCTACCTGTAATTTATTTTTCCAGCATTGTGAATCAAAATTTTATGACGTCTAGGGTTGATAGAGATCAGTATATAAGATCTCTTTCCTTCCTTATTCGGTTTATGAGATTTAGTGTTAATGAAAAATCAGATTCAAATATTTTCATTAAAGTTCATCATCTTTGTTTCTTTGTTTTAAAAGCCTTTAATTTTATGTTGCATTAGTAATTTTGAGAGAAGTTTTAGAACTAAATCGAAACTTAAACTAGTATTTAGGATCCAAATATCTTAGATTTCAACGATTAGCCTCATATTAGATTCAAATTTCAGCATAAATATGATTATCATTCACTCGATTACAAATTTTTTGTTCTATTTCATGTCGTATTGTTCTATTTATCTGTTTTAGATCCACTAATTTTATATTTTACCGGCGTTGAGAGTACTTGATCGACCAACAGTTCATAGACGAAAGAAGAATTATATATTTTATGAACTTATTTATCATGTACAATGAATAAAATGAATCAAGTTTGTCTCGATTGAATCTTATTTACACTACTAGAATGTAATTTTATACCAAGGACAGAAATTTCCACCATTTCGCTAGAAATCCGCTGGAAAGACGATTTTCAGCGGTTTACCATCGATTTACCAACGAAAATAGATGGCCGCTTAAACGCTTGCTGGAAAATTATACTAGGGAATTTTCCAGCGATATTACCAGCGATATTTTTCGAGCAGCGAAATTTCCCGCGAAACTTTCGCCACGATAATAAGTAAATTATACCAGGACTTTTCTAGCGACATTACCAGCAATATTGTCAAGCAGAGACATTTGCAGCGAAACTTTCGCCACGATAATAAGTAAATTATACCAGGGACTTTTCCAGCGATATTGTCAAGCAGCGACTTTTGCAGCGAAACTTTCGTCACCATAATAAGTAAATTATACCAACGACTTTGGCAGCGATATTACCAGCGATAATATCGAGCAGCGACTTTTGCAGCGGAACTTTCGCCACCATATTCTGGTCGTGGTCTTCCATCGTTACCAGCACTGTTCCGGCGACATAAATGCTGGTATAATTACCGGCGGATATTCCATCGAAATATTCGCTACAATATCCAACTACAATTTTCACACAATTACAAATTATACTAGGAACCAGGATAGACATCCAAACAAACGATCTAGCTAACTTTCATAAAAGAGTATGAAGAATGGAACCGAAGATTTTATTAATTAAAAAAAAAAGAGACTTTGAGATCGAAAAGGATTACCACTACTAGAATGTATTTTTATACCAAGGACAGAAATTTCCGCCATTTCGTTAAACCATGTCAAAATAAAAAGGTAATACCACAGAAAAAAAGGCATAGAAAACTTACATATATAGTCTCTGATTTCTTATCAACCCATGTTTTCTCTTTTTTGTTCTTGTGGGTATGGACAAAGAACTCGTCAGCTATAAAACTAAAATATAAACCCAATCGTAAAGAAAGAATCGAGTACAAACCAATTTCAGGAATGCCGTCGCCATTGAAGCGCTGCCACAAGTATGCTTTGCACTAGCCTCTGAACTTTGATTTTTCTTATTTGTTTCGCTTAATTTTTTGAACTTTTCACTTCCCCAATAAGTTTGTAATGATATCCACTCATCCTTCCCAATCCATTCAGGTTTCGTATCTGGTGATTTCCTTGCATCTGCTAACATGTCAGAAAGTCGTTTGCTTCCCCGTCGGTTAAATATCTTATACATGTCACGATCATCCTCATCATACTCCCACCATTCCCTAACAAAGTCGATAAAATAAAATTTTACAAATACCAACCATCACTAACAAAATCAATACATTTATTTAATTTATTTATTATTACTTTCCACTCCAGAAACATTGTCCGTTTTGAAATCTCTGTGACCATTTTCCAGCTTATCCAATCTTCGTAGAATCCTTTGATAACCTCAGTCAAGGCACTTGCACCCACAGTATTTGCCACCCAGCTGTATAAAATTATATAATTATGTTTTGTACTAACATGCCAAAAATAAATAATGCAATAAAATTGAAAATACATACTTGTTATCATCACCAATTGTTATAAATTTACTTGTTCGCCTCATTGTCTGTTCAACTCTGCTCCCCCGCTCAGATACATTTCCTTGTGAATTTGATAAATGAAGAGACTCTTCTTCAACTGTTTCATTGTCTTCTTCATGGTCATTCTCCTCCTCATCATCATCGTCATCATTAACATTATCAATATCCTCAACATGTTGCTCTTCCATCTGTGTAGGCGGTTGTCTTGGAAGGAAATTCCTAGCCGACAATTGAGCACTCCCAAAAGATGTTGTGAACCGAGCGTGTTCCAATGGAGGTGAAGGTGACGTAGTAAAACCAGCAGGTAGGAAAGAAGGAGGAGTGCTTTCTGAATGTAGAGAGACGATGAGGCATAGAAAGTTGTTTCGATGGAGGATTGTTTACTGGTGGAGGAGATGTAGATAAGCAATGAGGCATACCATACTTCTTCATGACTCCGTGAATTTTGTTTTTCAATATTTCTGGAGTCCTTTTCATGAAAATTCCATTCATATTCTTTTTCTTTCCATTGACTTTACCTGCAGCCATACGAAATCATCAATTAACTACTGTCACTAATTAAAATTATATCTAATAGAATGATTAATCAAGTGAGATTCTAAACTATACCTAACATAATAACAGAACAGGTCATTACTACAAAACACAAGAACACATTATTTGTTCAAACTTACCTTTAACAGAACAGGCCTCTACTTTATATGTGATTTAATCATTTCTGAATCACAATGACAGGTTTTAATTTTGCTACATGGTGGATTGATCATATTTATATGAACTAAACTAAGCATATTGTTTTCGAACACGACAAATTATAGCATAACAGAACGGAAAATGACTTTTTCTAGGTAACATTTTCTTACAATTCAAAGTCCGCATAAAGTAATTCTGAATCTAACTTCTGGGACAGGTAGTAAAAAACATATAACTAGTGAGGAATTCCCTCCAACAGAATCTATAAGCCTATAGCACAGATAACAAAATTTAATAAAATGATGCCCACAGACCCAAAATGCCCAGTTGTCAAAAAGAGGATTAAAGCACAGTCTCAGTTCTCAAGCTATCATTGACTTATCTTATAATACCCAACCGTAGTTGGAGCAAGACTCAGTAACGGAACTTGCTATTTCAGAAATGTGCCAGAGAGAAAACAAAAGTAACCAAAATTTTGCATCGTTTCAAATTTGTGCCAGAGAGCAAAGGATAATAACATTACAATTGCCTTAAAATTATGCACAATGAGATACAAACAAAACGGAATTTGGAGGATGTCTCGAGTATTCTCAAAATGGGGAAAAAGTAGCAAAATCAACAAGAGAAGAATTAATGTATAATTTAACTAAAATGGTTTATGACATGATCAATATTTTAGATAAAATTGGCAGCAATCGACAACATAATTCTTCAAATAAATCAAAGTCTTCCAAAGGTCTACCACCATGAATCAATCAGAACTCAATTATAAAGGAAAATTTCGAGATTAAAATGACAGCTAACACAACTTTAACTACAAATTACGAGTTGAATCATCAAAACAAAACAACACAAAAGACAAAAACAGAGAATAGAAAACCCAGATCAGCTATACAGCATTGAAAGAGTCAACCCAAAGCTTCAATAGAAAACTTAAATGCTGTAATTTCACTGTTCGAACACAAAAAATTTGACATGCAAGAGAGATTTGGTTAAATTATAACTTCTGATGAAGAAATTGAATTGGGGAGAGGGCTCCAAACCTTTCATCTTCATAACTGAGTGAGGGTAGGGTCGAATGAGCGGGATAGACTTGAGTGAGACGGAGCAATGTCCGGTCCGGCGAAAGGGAGTACCGTTGGGTAGCTGAGAGACGCTTCACAGTTCAGGCGAGAGGGAATACAATTGGGTAGCTGAGAGACCAGCCACAGTTCAGGCGAGAGGGAGTACCGTTGGGTCGCCGAGACACCAGCCACAGTTCGCCGAGAGGGAGTACCGTTGGGTAGCTGAGAGACACTCCACAGTTCAGGCGAGAGAGAATACAATTGGGTAGCCGAGAGACCAGCCACAGTTCAGGCGAGAGGGAGTACAGTTGGGTCACCGAGACACCAGCCACAGTTCGCCGAGAGGGAGTACCTGTGGGTCGCCGAGAGTGAGATCTGCAATTTTGACTTTTTCTTTTTTTTTAAGGAAACAAATTTGAGATTAATTAGAGCTAGCTTTCCTTTACATGCGAACACATAATGAAGCGGCAGACAAAGACAAAAAGGCTCAAAATTTTTTCAATTTTCATCAAAAATTTGGGGGGGGGGGGTGGGGGGGGAATGTTAAAGGACTTTTTTTCAAATTTTTGTCAAATTATTTAAAACTTTTGTCAAATTTTTGTCAAGTATATTAAAAATTTGGGGGGAATGTCAAATTTTAGTCAAATTTTTTTAAATTTTTTTCACGACAAATTTTTGTAAAAGCAGAACATTAATGTATAATATATATGGCGAAGCTATAATTTTATGAAAGGAGTAACAATAGACTATTATTTTTTCCACATACATATAAATTTTAGAGGTTTTCGATATTTTAATCGCTCTCAAACGAATCATCATCATCGCTAAACTCTTCCTCCTCATTATTTGCATCATTAACATGTCCTTCATCTTCATCGTCGATAAATCCATCCGATTGTTGAATGGCCACCATTTGCACCTCTTCGAGTGGAGCATCATAATCAATTAAATCACTGCCAATAATCTCGTCATCGATAGATGTATGAATTTGCCGAATACATTCTGCTTGATATGCGACTTCCAAAGTTTTGTCGATGTCAATCATACCTTGCGGCTTGGTTTCAATCACCACTCGCCAGTCCTTGATGACATTAGCTGGCCATTTCAAGTAGTAAACTTGCCTGACTTGTTGAGGAGTGATGAAAGGATCATATTTTCCATATTGACCTCCCCGTTTAACTTCGATGATGTTGAATTGTTTATTCACTCTTGTACCTCTGCGGTTTGTGGGGTCAAACCAATCGCACTCGAATAAGACAACTTTGTTTCTCAAGTCCCCGGTATATCGTAACTCGATGACTCCTTTAAGTATAGGTAGCTGATATAAAACGTTTATATCACCATATTTACTTTCTTTTTTTGTCAGGAATCACCTTACATACATCACTCAACAATCAAATCATAATATTAGTTTTCCAGCCCAACATTCGCTGCTAATTCGCTGGAACTAAAACTTTCCAGGAAAATTTCCGACCACTTTCCAGCGACTAATTTAATTATGCAAGTTAAATTCATTATTTATTTATTTTCTACAGAGAATCTTGTCAGACACAAAATTCAACAATCAAATCAAATGATAAACCTACCAGCGCAACATTCGCCACTAATGTGCAGGAATTACATTTTGCTGCGGGTTCGCTGGCAAAGTCGATGGAATATTACATATCGCGGAAAGTTCGCTAGTATTTCCGCGGGTCCAAGAACCGTGCCAAAAGTGCCAGCGAAAATAGTCGCCGGCAATATCGCTGAAAACAGTTGCATAATTTTCCGGCGAAATGCTTTGCTGGTAATATCGCCAGTAGAGTCTATTATCTGGATTTCATTTTACCAGCGAAATGTTTTGCTGGTAATATCGCTGGAAATATTACTGGCGGATCATTTCGCTGGAAATATTTGTCAGTAGAGTCTATTATCTGGAAATCATTTTACCAGCGAAATGCTTTGCTGGTAATATAGCTGGAAATATTACTGGCGGATCATTTCGCTGGAAATTTTCGCCAGTAGAGTCTATTATCTGGAAATCATTTTACCAGCAATTTTCTTGCGCTGGTGATATCGCTGGAAATATTACCGGCGGATCATTTTGCTGGAAATCTTCGCCAGTAGAGTCTATTATCTGAAAATCATTTTACCAGCAATTTTCTTGCGCTGGTAATATCGCTGGAAATATTACTGGCGGATCATTTCGCTGGAAATCTTCGTCAGTAGTGTCTATTATCTGGAAATCATTTTACCAGCAATTTTCTTGCGCCGATAATATCGCTGGAAATATTTACCGACGATGTTTGCCGCTGCAAATGTCTCCAGTACTGCAAATTCGTTGAAAATAATATACCGGCTACATAATCGCCGGTAATTATAGCGAATTAGCAGCGATATACATTCTGCTGGAAATAATTCGCTGATAAAATGATACATTCTAGTAGTGTTATCATGTCCAATGAATAAAGTTTGTCTCGATTGAATCTAATGAATGCTTTAATCATCCATCTGCTATCAATGTATGCTTTAATCATCCATCTGCTATCCACATATTACACATATTTATACAAAGTTTTCGTAGATCTTAACTTCCTTATTTGATTGAGTAAAAAATATATTCGACTAAGTTCAAAAGAAAATTTAAACTCGCCGCACACCGTCGCTAACGACATCCGTGATTCTTTTCTTCTCAAGGGCTTTTTAGATATACTCCGTAGCTTCGTGACGGATCATAGGAAGATTGGAGAGAGACGATCAAATTCTGATTAGTTGTAAACTTGTAAGACTTTGACGTCATTAATAACTAATTAACCAAATCAATTTAATCTTTTGACTTTTTTTAATAAACCGATATATTTAATTGATTCAAATTTCAAAATATATAGATATTTAATTGATATCCAATGAAAATTGACTCTTAAATATCCTTTATTAAATCAGTATAGTGAAATATATTAAAACGGAGTTTTAAAATTGGAAGATTCTCAGGCCTCCCATTAATTTCGGATTATTATCCAATGAAATTTTTTCTTTCTATATTTAATAGTAATTTTTACTATAATTGCCTTTTCAAATATTAAAAAAGAATAAAAAATCAATCTTATTGTTTGGATTTAATCAGTAATAAATAGGGTATGGATTTTCTTTGTCTCAATTGAATCCGGTCAAAAACAGTCTAACTGAGTCACTGACCATCTCCGGTCAAAACTCAAAATCTGTATCATCATCATTAAGTTTCGTTGTTCTTCTGTTGATAAGAATTACGACAATTTCTCCCATGCCTTTCTACTTTATTTTCGTCAGTCTTTTGGATATGATCTCATTCTTATCTCTAATCTCATGCATGCACCCTTTTTGTTCAAATATCAATCTTATTTCAGTTTTCATTTCTCAATTTCGGCACTTGCATTTTGCCATTTTGGATTGTGCCATTGTGGCTTTGATCGATTTTTTTTGATATTTAGTTTAGGAATTTATCCTATTTTTAGAATTGCATGATAAGAGGACCACAAAATACTTATGAGAGAATCAATACGATTTTTTCGAATACATTGCAAGGCATAGTACTCCTGATAAATTTTAATTTTAGTTTTGTTAAATTTTCATAATGCATATCGAATGAGGAATTATGAATGTGTGTAGCAATGGGAATGGTGAAAACCTCTTGACTTGATTGATTCTGAAAATAAATTTGTTGCATTGGAGCCTGAAAATCTTTGTAATTATTTGAATAAATTTTTTGGAAGATATTTGTTCTTGACATGTTACTTCAAGGAGTACACCAGAAATCGCATGATTGGTATGAACTAATATCATTCATTAGATTCATAAAATCATATTTATTTTGTTAAATAAATTTGTTCCTATTTCATTCTCTGGCTAGATAATGCGACTTTTGTTTGAACTAACACCGCTCATGTATAGTTTTGATTATTATTTAATTTATTGATTGAAAAATGTAACTCATTTTAATTGGGTGACAACATAAATATAATTATTCAAATCAGATTTAGTGTCGTGTAAATTGAGTGCTAACCAAATATTTGCTATATTATTTTTATGCTCAGAGATTGACCAAAATTATACATAAATGACTTATCTGTGCTACAGATTTATTTATGGTGTATGTAAATGATAGTATCTTTTCAAGTCTTGGTAAATCGATAATAGAATATCCAAGATCAAGAAGAACAAAAGGATACGGCGAAAATGTTAGCTTTAAGTTACAATTTAGTAAGCTTTTTTTTTTTCCGATAATTCAATTTAGTAAGCTTTTAGTTCTTTGTTTGTTTATCATTTCATTTGTAGTTTTCTAATGTAATAGACTATGAAATGAAGTATGAAACAAAAATTTATTAACGAACTTAAAATATACAAAATTTATCAGTATAAAATATATTATCTCATATATAAAATAAAATTCCAAAAACAATATATATGTATCAAATGCATAGGTTAATTTATACCAATCCCAAAATAATATTCGAATATTACTCTAGTATAAAAATAATGACAAAAATAATTAAAATTATTTTATGAAATTCCAAGATGTTGAAAATAGTGTTAGTAGGGACTACTATTAACCGGTGGACTGGTGAAGGTCAACACCAACTCAATATCGATCGATTGGATTTAATATTAGTCAACCAGCACCGGCCGGTTGTACCGGTGGTTATGGTGATATATTTGTTATAATCAGGAATATGAAGCCATGATTTGAATTTAGAGTTGTCGAATTAATTGATCAATAATATGTTTAAAATTTATGTCGTCAATTGCCAAACACTTCTTTATATTAAAATAAATTCAAATCTTCAAAAGTTTCGTAATAATCTTGATAACATATTAACTATTATAAAGTTATTAGATTTTATATAAAAATATACTCTCTTTTATTTTTATAAATCATTTTAGTAACACATTAATTGTTATGAAGTTATTAGACTTTATATAGAAAAATATACTTTCTTTTATTTTTATTAAATCTTTTTTTATGTTATAAACCAATATTTCTTAGTTATGTATATATAAACTATTTTATTATATTATTTAACACATAAAAGAAGCACCCTAAAAAAGAAAAAAAAAATACTTGTAGGTGATGTTAGTTGTTTCTAGGTGAAAACTGTTAATTGTAGTATGATGGAAAAAAAGTGATGTCAGTTGTTTGTAGGTGAATACTGCAAAGTGTAAGCATGATGGAAAAAAAAAAGAGAAAAGAAAAGAATAGGTGACGGAGACGGAGAGAGAGTTTTAGCCGGAGAAGTGGAAACAAGAAAAATTGTAAAACTGTTTTGTGGGCAGTAAACAAGGATCGATTTTGGAGGTTGATTGCGGACGGAATTATGGACGCAAAAGGGTCAAACTTGATGTCAAATTGAAAAGAAAGATGTCTTCTTTCAAATGGAACTGGAATAAAAATTTCCTACAGAGTGGTTTGTGATTTATGCTCGTTGAAAATTTGGCCTGCAAAAGTGTAACGACTGTTTTGGCGCAGAATTTGAACAACGATAATGGGGTCAATTCGAATCAGAATTGATCGAAACCTAAGCGAAATTGTACCTCAAGAAGTCTTCTTTATTGTGGTTTTGGATTCACGCTAATCGGATGAGTATCGAGAGAGAAACAATATTTTTGGTGGAACTATATAAACTGTGGTGGGTGGAAAGGAGATGGACAAACAACTGACGATTTTCAGAGTAAATCGACAAATTGGACGATTTTCAGATTAATCAACGAAACTGGTGGTCTTTAGAATAACACACAAAACTAAGATGATTTAGTTGTTCTCACAACAAAAAGGTTTTTCCCACGTTTTTACTCTACAAATTCTCAATTTTTATTTCCAAAGAATGTGCAAATTTAAAAGGAAAATAAATGCTAGATATCCTGGCCCTCCAAATTCTTTTTGGTTACACACATTTAACACTCCCTCATAAACACACATAATTGGTAATTTAAAGCATTGTTTCAAACGAAAAGCCAGCCCAAACGACACACATATGGGCAGAAATTAAAGGCACAAAACCGATCCAAATTAATTCAATCATTGAATAAATGGTTCGATCAAATTAATTCAAATCGTGTCGTGTGGCAGTCTTGGTTAAGTGATGATTTCATCCTTGATCTTCCTCCTTTATCCTACAATATCCTCTCATTTCTTTCTTGTTGCTTTATGGTCTCTTTCTTGAGCAACAAGAATCGTAGGAAAACTAGGGCATTCTCTCTTCCTTCTGACGTCATGGGTGAAAAGGAAGGAACGAAGACATAAAGAACTAGAGCCGATCATATATATCACTTAGAGGGCATGATCCTCCATCAATAGGTCACGGGATTCGAACTACGTCAACAAACACACAAATCAACCTAATATCTAAAAGCCTTAATCAACTTGATTGTGGTATAGATTTAACCTCTCAATTATACAAAATTTTATTTATAAATAACATACAAACACATGCTAAATAATTTTTTTCTCAGCTTGGCGGTTGTCGTGGCACACCCTCTGCCCCTGGCTCCGACACGGGTTATACTGGAATAAACAAAAAAGAGATTTAAGACGGTTTGGAATGGAGATAAAATAAAAAATGTAAAAAATGATAAAATAGATTGCATCATCATGCAGGTTGCAATTATGGAGTGTTCGAAAATTGGGATTTGTATTTTATCGGGATATTTAGGGAGTGGATAGATATTGTGTTGACATGGCTCTTTTTGTGAGCCCTGTGTTCGCAGTAGATGTTTTATTTTGATATAGTCACCTCTCTACCTCTATACGAGATTTGGAGCCTATACATGCATTTTGAGACTTCTTAGGTTCCCTCATATTCTATCGATGTTAGGGTGTCGATAAGAAGTTTTTTTTAGATATATGAGGATTGAAGCGGTGAGTGTTTTTGTGTTTATGACCACCCTCTCGACTGTCAGATATAGCGACATGCATCCGAACAGTGTGGTAGGAGGTAGATGGATATATTTTCTTATTGCTGAAAATTAGGGTGGGAGGAGATGGTTTTGTCAAACTTGTTTCAAGGTGATTGTTATTGAATTAGAGCAAATAAGGATGCTCAAGGTACTCACATGACGCCCGGTGCATGGAGTTAATGACGGCCCAGAGCCGAAGGCACGCTAAATTCGGAACATCGGAAACGGACTATTCTATGATACCATTTTGAGAAAATTCGAGTTACGCAACTCTAAAAGCTAACTCAAGGAGGGAGGGTGACCCATGAATTTATAACGGAAATACGCAATTGGTAGCTATCTGATGTGGGATATTAATGGTGTCAACTTTAGGTGCTTTCGGTTCGGTAAAATATTGTTCTTTTTTTAAGAATTACATATGGATTTTAATTAACCACATATAGCGAGAGAAATTAAAATTCCAATTACGACAACAAAACGAAAAAAAGGGTTCATTTTTCCTTCCTCCAAATCCCAAAACCCCGGTCGTCTAAACCCTCTCCTTGGGTTTATACGAATAGTTCAAAACGAAATTTCATCAATATTTGTTTTAACTCAATCAGGTAGACGACGTCCAATCCTCCATTAATGTCTGATCGATCCTTCTTCCATGTTATTATTATATACATAATATTAATAATAAAAACTAAAATCATTGCTTCCTCGGGCTCATTACTTAAAAATGATGCAAAGTGCTTCTGTTATGGTATGAATATGACACTGATTTTTCATTTGCTTGATGATCGGCGCAGTTACTTTACTACTTGAAAGCACAAACAAGCTCCGGAATCCGTCTCTAAAATTTGTAAGTTTATTTTGTGATTTCAATTAACTAACGTTCATGTATGCATGTATAAATTGATGCATATGATTCTATCTATGATCCTTCTTTTTAGGGTTTGCTCAAAGTTAGTTTGCTAATTTGTGATTCTCTTTGCTAACTCTGACTATCAAACTTCGGAATTGAGTGAAAGAAGGTTTAGGATCGTAGGACAAAAGCTAAACGCTGATGTTGATCAGTTTGCTATTATTAAGGACAACTATAATCACAAAATAAGCTGATAGTTTTGTTATTTGTCGAGAGTCGAGACAAGCAGATAGAGAGTAGGAGCTTCTTCTGTCATACTACCTCCGTATCAAGACAGAGGTAGTATTTGATTTTATCTTGCTAGTTAATAAAACTAGCTAATAGACCTAAACGATGAAGCTTCCAAAGTTATATTATGGACATGAATCTGTTTGGTGGTAGCTGATGTTTATTTCCGTAAAGATTTTAAGCACGAGTTACACAATGCAACTCATTAAGCATAGACTTAAGATCAACTCTCTCCTTTGTTGTCTCTTCTAAATTGAGTTGATGAGCATAAAATCTTATAGATGTGATTCATCATGTATGTATTCATTCATTACTTATGTAGACCGGATGATTTTGGCCGGATTAAATATGATTAGATAATATGAACACAATCGAGGTTTTTGAGGGAGACAAATTAATATATTTTGTGTTAAAGGATAGTTGTCTTAACTGACCTAATACAGAACAATGTCTATTTATATGGCATAAGAAACTTGCTAGCTCCTTGAATATTCTTATCTTATATTCCCTCCGTCCGCTAATACATGTTTTTTTAATTTTTCTTCATACAATCAAAATGAGATGTATTTAATTAATATTAATGAATATATATATATCTCTTAAATATATCTAGAAGGGCTAAAAAAATATGTATTAATAGACGGAGGGAGTAGATAATAAAAACAACTTTTCAATTTGTTTCAACTGTAAATTTTATTGTCAAATAAAAATTCAACACATGTCGTTTTATCGATGAATATAACTTCGGGACATAGATTTTATTTTCCTATTTATCATTTAAAAATTTATTCCTAATCAAATTAACTTACTAATTAAACTCTTTATTCTTTATCAAAATCTCATTATGTTCTTTTTTTTATTCCCATTCTTCCTGATTAAAAACAATCATCTATATAAATAGACCATATACCATTCCAGAGTTTAATTCTATAATTAGATTTTATAAGTAAATCATGCAATTATACGGGACCCTTACTAGTGATTAGTGAATAAAAAAGGCCTGAACATAGTATGAGCTTACAAGATCCGAAAACACAACTTCACCCTTATTTAATTGAAATTATTGCATTACTCTTATTTGACCATTATGGAAGTATTTGCTATTCGAATTGCAACCTTCAACCAACATCTCATCTTTGAACGGTAGAAGAGTATATCCCTATAAGCTGCTTCAAAAAACTCAAATCTGGTTCTAGTCAAGGCTTTAATTAGTAAAGATATCAACAAAATTAGTAAAGATATCAACAACCTGTAAATTCCCAGAATAAAACACAAGTTGTATCTCCTATTTGCGCAACAAGCTGTCTTATATAGAAATACTACCTCCGTCTCTAATTAAGTATCATTTTTCCTATATATTTTGCATATGAAAGATGACACTTAATTAAGGACGGAGAGAGTACTTAATATGCATATGCTTTGTCATTTTGTGATGATAAATAGGGTTCTCGACAATGGATATAGCAACTTTTGAATAGCTAAATAATGATCGCACTATCCTTCAACTCAGTGAGAATCTTCTTAATTCTCATTGCCTATTTACAGCATAACTCATACGGCTGTCGAGCATATATACACTTGTGAAATTCTTTCAAAAGTTTTTTTTTAAATATCAATGAGAAACTTTCGCTTAGAAAGACTCGTCAAATACTAACAAATAATACAGGCAACAGGGACTACATTATCCTCTTTAGCCCGGACGGGTACAAACAATGAAGATGAGTATAAAGTTATGTTGGCCGGTATCATCCTCACTCAAAGTCATGGCAACTCTCAATAAGTCACCTACTGTTGGGTCCCTAATAAAAACCCAGTGTGTTGATCCTATTTTGAGGTCTAAATTATCTTTTAAGTCGATGGTAAAATTTCCTCTGCAAATGATTTATTTGTGCGGATTGTGCATTTTTCAGGTTATTTATCTATCTTTAGGTAATCTAGTGTTCGTTTAAGTTGAAATAATTGGGGAAAATGAAATCATCTATGATTAGAAGATAAAGTTCTCTATTCTTTGTCATAACCATCAAAGCATCTACGATCACGAGAATCAAGAAAGAGAAGCGGCAAATCAAGTTGGAGATTATGTCATGACATTACCTTGATCAACAGTCCTGACATAAGCTAAAGGTGAGAGGATGTCGTGAAAACCCATAAAATGGTTGTTGTGACATAAGATGAAGGTTGATCAGATCACAACAAGTCACAATCGTCATACATGGAAAAGTTAAAGATGGAAACATGTCGCGAGACATAAAAATTGTGTATTGCGACATAATTTGAAGTTGTAGACTTGTCGCGACCATTCCAGGTTATTGAATCATGACAACAATCGATATGACCTTAACCACAACAACAATAATGTTGCGATTGGAAACGTTATTAACCGCGACAACTTGAATGACAAAATGTTGCGATTATATAGACATGTTGCCTTAAACACATCAAGAGTTGACATGTGCTAAAAACGCATGAAATGTGTGCTAAATGTCGTGATTACACACATTGCTTCAACACGACAAGAGCTTATAGAGGCTAAAATTGCATGAAGCACGTAGTAACTCAAAGAAAGCATGTTACACGCCTAAAACCTTGCCCAATAATGAATTCTCAGTGTAAAGACATTTCCTATATTGTATTCAGGATTAGAATATTAGAGAGGGTAAGGCTAGAGATTAAGAGAGTTTAATTTCAAGGCAGGAGAATGAGAAGACTAGCTAAGCTAGCTAGCTCCTTTCTTTCTTTGTTTGTGTATGAACGTTTCCCACATCAATAAAATTATTATTTTTCACACCAATATGTTTCTCCAATCTCATTTATCATTATGTATGTCTATAAAAGTCATGGAAGTCTAAAAAGCTCATGATTGGGCGCACACTTCATGGTCTATTTTTCACACCGATATGTTCTTTCCATCATGGACAAACTATGCACTATACAAAACATATACTCTCCAAGAAAGAGCAATAGTAAACACTCTTCCGCCGACCACCACGCGTCGATAGTCTTGTTGATCACGCACAGCTCGTAGACGCTTAAATCGTCGGAATTGAAGGTTGCTGATGACAGCTTTGCTAGCTGTGGTATTCTGATTCAAGAGATAAAGCATTAGGCAAGGAGTAGTTTTAATTCGTGTTTATTTTCTTTAGTTCGAAGAGATGGTAATAAGGCGGTACACATGCTAGCTCAAATGTCAATTAGTAGTCCTTATGTTTTGTTTGATTCTAGTACCTTGCCGAACACGTTGATTTCTTGTGTCGATTTTGATGCAATGAATGAGTAATAAAATTCCTGTGTTGACTTCAAAAGAAAAAAAGGAGTTGAGAAGTTAGTAATCTTTTTGGAGTTATAGATGGCTTTAATTAATCTTAAAAAAAATCAAGAAAAATATTATCTTTTAGTAAATTTTTTCAATTTGTTCTATATAATGAAGAGAATTTTTTCAATTTGTTTCAATTGTAATTTAATTGTAAATTTTATTTTATTGTCGAATTAACGTCCGACACATGGCGTTTAATTTAGGAATCAAATTTTTGAGTTTAGTTCGAAATCTTATGATTTCAAGTCAATATTTTTTTCCTATTCTAATTAATTAAGAAATCAAAACACAATAAAATAATGATTTCTAATAAAATTCTACCAATAACTTATTCCTAATCATATGAGATTATATTCTCTTTTATCTTTACTTTACTAGTATATATATAGATATATGTACCATACTAAATTTATACTCGTAAGAATAAAAGTTTCTCGTACGATTTTCTTTTGCTAAGCTAGCTTTTTTTTTTTTCAAAAAGAAGTTTTGGTAGGATTTTTTTTTTCCTCATCAACTGCTAATTATTTAATTAATTAATAGAAGCTTTGTTTTATTTTTATTGTGATTGATTTTTGTCCCACCATAATAACATTCTATTGTTGTGTAATCAACGAAATTATATTGAAATAATTATCTTTTCGATTTTTTTGATTATAGATCGTTTTATTATAGGATGGCGTCAAAATCTTATAGACAATAGTGAGACTTTTTTAATTTTAAATTTGTTTCAATTTGTTCTAATTGTAAATTTAATTGAAAATTTTATTTTTATTGATTAATAGCAATTTGACACATATATTTTAGAATTTGAGTTAATTAGATTTTAAGTTATAATTTTATATCAATGATATTATTTTTTTCCCTATTTTAATTAAAAAATCAAAACACAATAAAAACATAATGATTCCTAATAAAATTTCTACCAATTTTTTTTCTAATATAATAATTTTATTCCTAATCAATTTTTCTATCTATTATATAAAAATTTATTCCTAATACAATTATAATATACTAGATATATTAATTTTCTTAATAAATAAATTTTATTAATTAAAATTTATTATATTATTTTTTTCTATTTCTAATTAAAACGGGCATGTTAATCTTTTTCCCTATTCAACCGAGCGTATTATTAAAAAAAATTCCTAATCAAATTACAATATATATTATTTTTCTAAATTTTTTATTAAGCTATTATTCCTAATAAAATCGATCAAATTTTTTTATTCTTAATTAAAATGGGCATATCTTATTTTTCAAATAAATAATAATTTTTTAATTAAAATTTATTATATTATTTTTCTTATTAATAATTAAAACGGACATATATTCTTTTATCCTATTCAAACGGAAGTATTATTAAAAAAAATACTTCTAATCAAAGTATAATATATATATTATTTCCTTTTTAAATTTTTATTAAATTATTATTTTTAATAAAAAAATTCAATTTTTTTTCTTATTCTTAGTTAAAATGAGCATATCTTATATTTCAAATAATAAGAAAAATTGAATTTATTAGATGTAATTATAATTTTTGTTATTAAGTCAAATCTTGATATGTAATTTTTACTTTTTATTATATTTATTGTTTTTGAAAATAAAATAAAATTTTGATTCTAATAGGATTGTAAATTTTGAAATAAAATCAAAATAATTATAATTGATATAAAATTAAAATAATTCTTTTTTGATATAATATTTGACATATACTCCTTCCGTATACAAATAGAAGACGTTTTCACTTTTTAGATTTATTGTAAATTTAATGTATCTAGACAATAATGATGACTAGATACATCAATTTTTCAATGAACCTAAAAAGTAAAAACGTCTTCTATTTATATACGGAGGGAGTATTTAATAATTTTTAATATAATAATTATTATATAATTATTATATAATATATTTAAATTATTAATTTTCAAATGTACGATATTTCCGTCCAACGAACGGGCCCACTAACTAATACTATTGAATATTGATATCTATTCATATGTTTGATAATAATAGCGAGGGAATGAACAGTTTAATTTTCCTTCTCAACATATGGAGATTGGAGGGGGGTCAAAATAAATTACGGTACATCGAACTTTAATAAAAACAAATTTATATTATAACAATAAATTTAAATTCTTACAATTTACATCTTATTATTTATACATGACCATATAAAAAAAATCGAATCTTAGCTCAACGAAATTTGCATGACTGTTTCGCATAATTAACTTTTGAGGAGAAGCAGTTATATCTCTATTATATCCAATATATCAGAATAAAATTGAATTATTATAATTATATTTTATTATTTAAATTAATTTTGATGTGTAATTTTATTTTATTTGAAAAGATAAAAACAAAATTTAAATAAACTTTTTATAAATACCATCTCATCGAATTTAAAAAAAAAAAAACAAATTTATATTATAACAATAAATTTAAATTCTTACATTTACCATATAAAAAAAAATCCAATTTTAGCTCAACGGAATTTGCATGACTGTTTCGCATAATTAACTTTTGAGGAGAAGCAATTATATCTATATTATATCCATTATATCAGAATAAAATTGAATTATTATAATTATATTTTATTATTTAAATTAATTTTGATGTGTAATTTTTAATTTTATTTATTATTTTAAAAGGTCAAAACAAAATTTAAATACGCCTTTTATAAATATCACCTCCATTATCTTTAAATAAATACAAAAGTTAATATAAAATCAGTGGTTTAACTCTTGTCAAATTAACTCTAGTCAAATATTAATAGTAATTTTATATAAAAAAATTATTGTACCTTTTTCTACAAATCAATTAAAGTTTTTAAATCTTTATTTTAAAAGAAGGAAGAATTTACATTATCCATAGAAATAAATTATAGCTACTATATTTTAATTCAATTCGATTATTTTACTGTATAACAATTAAATTTTATAAACAAATGACAATAATATGTGAAAATAGTTAAATAAATTCAATAAATATATAATTTATTTGATATTTAAAAAATTGAGAAGTACTGTAAAGTTGAATTTGCAAACAATTAATTTATATTTTATAAGTTTTTGCTTAAAAGTTTTCGTTATCTAAATTCATATGGTAAAAGAATTCAATGGTAATATGATATAACAAAAAATTTTATATATATAAACTCAATTTATATATTATTACAAAACAAAGTATATATATATCTAATTATCAGACAAAATATTTATTTAGTAATATAAAATAGTAACAAAATTTAGTTAATTATGGGTTTGACTATATTAATTAGAGTCGATGGATTAAAATAATTAATTTTTATATTAAATTTTGTAGAGAATTTATGATAATGGAGTGATGTTTAATCAACATTGCATTCTATAGAAAAATCTTTATTAAAATAATTAGTTTGTTAAATATTTATATAATTAAATATACTTGTACATCGAAATCTCAATACAAATATAATTGCTTCACTTAAATAGTTAACCCTGCAATAATTAAGAAATCGAAAATGTTGTGTTTATTTACAAAATTTCAATTTTTTATCTAAAGTTTATATATGATCATGATGTGCTCACCAAGAGAGACCAACCAAAGGTTTGTGGTTTTGAATTAGATAGCAATCAAATTCCACTTTCAATAGCAGAGACTTTTCTAAACAAAGAAATTTTAATCCAATCAGATTATAGACTTTAGAGTTGTTAAGTTTGTGGTGTTAATTGTCTGAGATAGAAAATAATTAATTAAAGAAATTAAATAGATAAAGACAGGAGACTACTAAAAATGAATATAAGATGGGACGTTAAGCCTAAAAGTTAAGGGCAATATAGATAGAACATAAAAATATATATATATATATATATATATAGATAGAGCATAAAAAAAAAAAAAAGGGCAAAGAATATTATAAATTTTTCGTAAGACCAAATATATATTTATATATGTGGAAAATCCATGTCACAAACCTTAGCCATCAAGTGATGACTTTCGTCTTTCTTGTTTTCAAAAATATTTTTCACACGTGTAACTTTCATCATGAAATTTTTATATGATAATAATAAAGAGTCTATATAGTGCGAGCTCTAAGTTTATTTTTAATATAAATCATTTCTATGATGGTTATATGTTTATTAATTAATATAAACACGGTTTCAAAAAAATAATTAATTAATATAAACACTTGACTTTCTAAAAAAATAAAATTATAAACACTTGACTTAATCCAATTAATCCAAGAAACCAACGACCAAATGACCAAATTTTTTAGTCTTCTCTTCTTCTTCTTCGTCTTCTCCTTCTATTATTCGACATTCGCCATGAACGAAACTCGATTTAGGTTTGCTACTTTCAATCTCAGCAGTTGCAGCAATGGAAGCAGATTGAAATGCATGGGATCAATTAGAGCTGGAGATGGCTATTTAAGCTTAGGACCCGAGCCTAATCAAGTGAACGACACCGTTTCCATGGAGAATCAAATCGGAAGAGTTTTGTTTAACCAACCTATACTTTCATGGCCTATCATGATTTCTTCCAATTTCACGGTGAAGATCACTCCTTTCTCGAAATCCGACGGCTTCGCTGATGGCATGAGTTTCATCATGGCTCACGATAACAGTCCTTCTCCTCTCGAGAGCTTTGGATCCTATCTTGGCATCATGGATAAGAAAACTCAAGGTAACTTTATATATGTATGTATAGAAATGATTGGAATGGAGACTTGATATATGTTGAGTTGGCTTGTTTTGTGAGGCCAGCAGGCCAAGATATTTTGGATAGTCTAATCAATGCAAGGATTGAATAGAAAAATAAGAGGAAGAACAACGATGTCAAAATAAGAATTGGGAAGAGAAAGAATGAAAATCAAGCAACTGTTTTGGATAGAATTGCTGAAAAAACTTTTTTGGAAGTATTTAAAATGAAGTTCTAACAGACTGGCTTGAAACTGGCAGCCGGAGATGGGAACATGATTGATTCAGGGATTGCAGAGAAGAAAAGATACACTGCTGCAGGATTGGACCTATCTGCACATGGTGAAAAATGTGAGGACTTTGGTGTACCTGTATTGAAAGTGAGGGACCTCGTCGGCTTAACTGAAAACTTGTCGATTGAGAAGACGAAAACCGATCTGCAGAACGATCGGAGGATAGTCGGAGCTCAGGCAACCGGCCAAACTGATCAGGAAGACCTCAACTACAACGTTTTTAGGAGTAATTTGTCTGCAAATCTCCATAATCGAATGCCCAAATTGAAGGTTAGGGTTTCCATTTATGGCAATGAAACTGTGTTTTAGAACTTCCCTTTTTCGTCTGTCGAAGAATAAAGTTAGGGTTTAGTAATTCTCTTGCTGTAGTTGATCAAAACAATCGATTTAAAGCTCTAAATTCACTATATTGGATGCTGCGAATCGAATGGTTAAGTCAATTTCATCAATTATTTAATAATGAATAATTCACAAGCTCGATAAGTTGTGTTGTTGAGTTTACTGTGAGAAATTGGGGATTTTGTATGCTGAATAGATTTCTTGTTCCTTTCGATTCCGTGAAACTACATTATGCATTTAAAAATTGTAGAGGAACTTTCTGTAAATTTTCAGCATGAGAAGAGGAGATTGATCATTGCCATTAGTCTATTTTAGTTTACAGTTCAATAAGTCTAATAGCCATTTTCATTTTCAGTTAAATTTTTTAAAGAAGTAAGTTATAGAATCATTCATTAGAGTGTTTTGAAGCTTTATACAATGGTGGATGTCTTTGATCATGTTGTCAACGTTTTGAATCACTTGAAGTCTAATCTGCAATTTTGATGAAGAAGAGATTTTTCCAGCTGCAAATTATCGTTTTCTACCTAACTGAAGGATTAAAACTTGAGAAGAGTAGTGGCCAAGCAAAATCGTGTGAAAAATGCAACATGGTAGCTGATCCGACTGTGGTCCTAAAAGCAAGTATGCTTTTCCCAGTTTCTTACAAGTCAGCAATTCCATTTTACAGTTTTTGTAATTTGCAGATTATGACGTCTAAAATTTTGTATGAACTACTATATAAACTCTCTAACTATTACTTTATTCTTTTTATGAGCTTTTAATGAAATCAAGATCGAAAATTGAAAGTTCTTCATTTGTTTTTTCAGTTTTAAAATTTTCATCCTGTATTGGTATTTAGGAACAACTAAACAATCTAGCCTTAGTTTTTTAGGATTTCCAACCCCAAACCGTGTGAGGTAGCCCAGTTTTAAGTATTTCATCATCAAATTCATGTTATGGAGGCAGTGATCATCAAAGTTCTTTTCTGTTGATAGAATTTCCTTAGCTGCAAATGTTAGAACTGTTTTATTGTGTTTGGATAGTGTCCGTGTCATCTTTTTTGCTGTAAGGATCGATTCGGAGCTGTCTGTCAATATAGAGACTGATATAGTGACTCATAATATGATGACATATGTCACTAAATATAATATTTTAATTGTGTTTATTTTGAATTTAAATAAATAATATTAGAAATTCAAGATTTTTTATGTCACATATCATCGTTTAATAAATATTCTATGTTAGTCGTTATATTATGTCTCTATCCCAAACATTACTCATGTATATGTGTGTGATTTTAATCATAATTATCTACATAGACCATTTACAATAATATAGAAATTTAAAGTTGCAGTTTTCTAAATGTATAGGTGGTGTGGTTCGTCAAATAGCGGTAGAGCTAGACACATTTGTAAACGAATTCGATCCATATAGCAACCACGTAGGCATAGACACGGAGAGCATAACTAGCCCTGTCGCCGCCGTGAGCCTCAATTCCACCGGAATATTCCTCGCGTCAGGGAAAGAAATCAAAGTCTCATCAACTACAATCCGAAACAAAAGAGGCTCCGAGTTTACATGGGGTATGACAATGGCACAGCACTAGCTGAAGTCATTGATCAGCCGATCAAATTGGGTGACGTCATCCCAAAACGGTTTATGGGGTTCACGGCAGCGACTGGTAAGGAAAAACCGGAGAGCCACCAGATTTTAAACTGGAGTTTTTTCTCAGTGCCTATGCCGTCTGTTGATAGTGGGTTAAGTGAAAAGGAGAAGGTCAGTATCGGCGTGCTGACAACCATTGTCGGGACAATTTTGGTGGTTGTAGCGGTGGTTGTGGCTTTTAATATGAGGTGGTTGAGGAGGAGAAGGGAAAGGATTCGGAGATAGGCCGAGTTAGAAAACATGTCAAAGGCTGCAGCCAATTATCAGCCGAAGACTTATACTTACAAGCAACTAGCAAAGGCAACTCAAAACTTTAGTAGAGAGAATTTATTGGGGATTGGTGGATTTGGAAGTGTTTACAAAGGCATTTTGTCCGATCCTTCTCTGACTGTTGCCGTCGAGAAAATCTCGGCCAATTCCAAACAAGGTTCGTCCTAATCCTATACGATTACGAAAATTAATCCTATATGATTTTCTTTTTGTGTGTTATTAGTATTATTTAATTTATATAGGTGAAAGTGAGTACATGGCGGAAATTTGCACAATAGGACGATTGAGGCACAAAAACATTGTGCAACTTCAAGGTTGGTGCCATGATGTGGATAATCTTCTGTTGGTATATGAATACATGCCTAATGGTAGTCTTGATGGTTATATTGGGAAAAGATTTCTTGATTGGGAAGCAAGGTACAAAATCCTAATAGGTTTAGCATCCGCAATGCATTACCTTCACGAGGAATGCCACAACCCTGTCGTTCATCGCGACATCAAGCCAAACAATGTGTTGTTACATATCGAGTACAATGCTCATTTGGGTGATTTCGGATTAGCTAGGTTGCTAGAGAATGATTCTTGGGTAACTACTTTGCCGGCGGGGACACGAGGGTATTTATCCCCCGAAATTAGCTTCACGGGCAAGGCAACACCGGAATCTGACGTCTATAGCTTCGGAATGGTGGTGCTCGAGCTTGTAAGTGGGAGAAGATCAAAAGGAATCATAGGATTTGTGGACAATTTGTTGGATTATGTGTGGGAATTGTATGGAAGGAATGAGTTGACGAAGGCAATTGACCCATCACTCGAAGGAAATTTTGAAGAGGAGCAAGTAAAGAGGACATTGTTAGTTGGCCTTGCTTGTTTGCATCCTTACGCTTTGTATAGGCCAAAGACAAGGAAAATTGACATCTGGGTTTAAATCTGCTTCTACAAAAAGTAATTCACCAGTGCTAATTTCAATTTTCATTTTTTTTTTCGTTTCTGGGAAATGTTCTTGTTGAACAAGAATCGATTTTTTATTTTTCCTTAGATTGCAAATGATGTGGATGAAAAAGCACGTGTACACTGAAATGTCCTTGAATGTGATCGGTTCGGTCATATCGATTCGGTTCGGGCATAGTAGTGTTTGTGTTTGGGATAACTTGTCCAATTATAATCATTTTTTTCTAATCATTGATGGGGTAACATATCGGCTATTATGGGTTTAACGGAAACGATGTACATGTCACCTTCATGTAGCCACGTTTGTGACATGTCGGCGAGAATTAACGGTAAAACAACACGAGGATTTCCAGCTCAGCTTCTTTTAAAACAAGATCTCTAAATCAATTTTTTTTCAACACAGGATCTCTCAACGCGTTTTCGTGTAACAAAGGACCTTCAACTTAAATATCTCTACTAATTTTGATTTTATAAATATTTTTTTAAGTATTTTAAGTGACTAACTTAAAAAAATATATATGTTAAGTGACTAAGAAATTTAAAGAAAATATTAACGAGGATCATGGAAATTAAAGATTTTAGAACGTCTGAAGATCAATGGTAAATTAAAATAAATTAAGAAGTTGAGATTTTTAAGAAAAAAAATATGGTCAATAAAGAATAAGGGTCCGTTCGTTTTGCGGTTTACGGATGTTCGAGCATGTTTAAACTTGCTCCAAATTGTTTCGAAAAACGTATTTTTTGTCATTTTTAATAAAAAAACACGTTTTTCGAGACAATTTGGAACAAGTTTAAGCATGCTCGAACATCCGTAAACCGCAAAACGAACGGACCCTAAAGGATCAAGATTGAAGTAAAAAAAATCTTTAGCTTTATTTGTTTTTTAATTTAAAAAAAAAAAAAATAGCTTTATTTTTTTCATTCGTGAGATTGTTGGTATTCTCCCATGCTTATTTTATTATTTTTGCAGGTAGATCGGAAAATAAAAAAAAAAAAAAAAAAAAAAAAAAGATACGCGCGCCTTCTCTGTTCGTCGCGCGACGCTCCTCCCGCTCGCACGCCACCACCACCACACGTGCGCCGCCTCTGTTCAGTTCGTCTCCACTAGTCCTCCCCTCCGCCGTCGACCACCAAGCACCACCGTCCTACTTCTCTGTAAATCGCCACCACCACTCCGTCACTGTTCACCGTCAACACTACAGCCTCCATTCGTCACTTTTTTCCAATCTGATCAAAAGCAAACATCAATCCTCTCTCAATTTCGGTAAATCCTGATGTGTCACTCGAAATTTAAAGCTGATCGAGTTAATGTGGTGTTGGTTCTTGTTGTTAATTTTGATTGACGGAATACTGAGTTGACGAAATACTTGCGTGCTGTGATTGTGGTTATTGTGCCCAATTCATTTATGCTTGATCGAGTTTATGCTAGATTTACTCGATTCGTTTGTGGCATTTTTTCAATTTCAATTGTTTCGCTTAAAGCTTCAAGTGCCCTCTTGTGTGTCGTTGTCGATTATTATTTAGCTTGCTTGAATTTATTGGACGCCAGTCTTGTATTTTGTTGTTCGATATGGAATTTTACACTTAGGCTGATGCCTTAATGATTGTTGTATCATGGACGATGTGTAAACTTAAACTAAATTTAATTGCTGCTATTAAGTTCCTGTGGAAAAAATACATGTTTTTACAGGCTCTCATAAATCATTCATTACATTGTTTCAGGTACAAGATGGTTTTATCCGAGGAAGAAATCAGGAGGCTTTACCGAATTCGTAAGACCGTGATGCAGATGCTCAGAGATCGTGGATATTTTGTTGGTGACTCTGAAGTTAACATTACTAAAGAACAATTCCTAAGCAAATTTGGAGAAAACATAAAAAGGGAAGACCTGATTATTAATAAAACTAAACGGAATGATAGCTCAGAGCAGGTATCTTATCTATTCTTCTTCTGATTTCTTACTGGAATTTAGTGATCAAACCTATAATGTTAAAAGCATGTGCCGGACTAGCCCTGGTTAAACTGTGTAGAATTTACAATGACCAGTATCCCCCATTTTGTAACTGGACACCAGTTATGTGACTAAATTTCATGTTTGCTACCTGTGTGCCAGATTTATGTTTTCTTCCCAGATGAAGATAAGGTTGGAGTAAAGACAATGAAGACTTACATGGGCCGGATGAAATCTGACAATGTTTTCAGAGGTATCTTGGTGGTTCAAAGACCATTGACCCCCATGGCTCGGTCAGCCCTTGGCGAGGCCTCCGGGAAATACCACTTAGAGGTGTTCCAGGTATAACAATGTCTCCATTATTCCTCATCCTGTAAATCTGAATGTAGTAAGCGAAAACTATGTCATAAATATTGGGGATTCAAGTCTGCTTGAAAATTGAATACTTGGTCTGTAAAAATGGTCAGGGTACTTGGTTGGTTTGTTAATGTTGTAAATTGTAATGGTTAGAGCACTGTCAATTTCTTTTATTGGGTAATAATGTTAATATTTCATTAAAATTTGTAACACAGGAGTCGGAGCTTCTGGTCAATGTAAAAGATCATGTTCTTGTTCCTGAACATCAAGTCCTCACAACTGAGGAGAAGAAGACTTTGCTCGAGAGATATACTGTGAAGGAAACACAGGTCAGTGATTTTGTTTCAACTGATAAGCTGCTGTCATAGATGTGTAATACATTGTGTTTATTATTCTTGTTTTGATGATGACTTTTTTTGTTATTGTTTTGTGGATTTCAGCTTCCCCGTATTCAATTGACTGATCCAGTTGCAAGATATTATGGACTGAAGCGTGGACAAGTAGTAAAGATTATCCGACCTAGTGAGACTGCTGGCAGATACGTCACCTACCGGTATGTTGTTTGATCAGTAAACTGACTTTTGTTTTCAGAATATATTAGTATTAGAAGATGGTCATTTGAACACAGAAATGGTGTTTTTGATCCCCTTCCAATATTTATGTTATCTGTCTGTACTGGAATATTTAAGGTGAACTCCGATACCTGAAGTCCTTAGGAGTTTGGGTACTTCTTTCGTTAAATTAATGCTGTTTTCGACTTACAATATAGTTGTAAGCGTTTGGTTTTACACAACCTGATGATACTGGATCAAGACACGATTTGTATACTATCTTCCATTTCTACTAAACTGATTCCTGTTTTCTTCTGGAATATCTTGATGATGATAGTTAACGTTAACCAGCTTCTTCCATTGAAGTTGGCTTTGAATTACCATCTGTTTTGTGCGAATTGCTATGATATGGATTCATTCAATAATGAAAGAGCAAATTGCAACTAAATGTGTTAATTTTCAGTTTCAACGTTTGTGGGCTCTAAATTTATTGTACTAATAAATACATAATTTGAAGTACTGCCTTTTTCCGTCGTAAAGTGGCAAGTGTTAAATATCAGTATCGCCACACGTGGGATAGGAAGCTCTCTTTACAGTTCCTCAAGGCTAGAAATTGAAAACCAGTCGTATTACGGTTAGTCGGTTACCATAGTCGATGGTTGCATTATCGAATACCCTATAATTAATAACATGTAAAAAGTAATCCCATCCAATATGCTACATGATGCCGATAACTCGTTGATACTAAATGGATTAATTCATTATAGGGGGGCCTCCCTTAGCTTAGATTGGTTCAAAAGTTTTGAGTTTATCCATCTTTCCAACAGAATTTTCTCTCTATATAAGCACGTAAACCATGCATAAATAATCGTAGGTTAATTATAAAACCGACGTGTGTGGAAAGCTGATGAAGGACCTTAAAAAAATGTTTGTATATGCGTATAATTAATCTAGACAACACTAATTTTGAGTTGAGGGGTAATAATTAACATCCATGAGCTGTTATATATCAAAGCAACACATGATCTAGAAGTCATACCTGGGATTCTTCACTGGTTTTATATCTAAGTGGCCCTCAATATCGGTCAATCCTTCCTATCTATCATCCACTAAATGAACCTTTTAGCTAGCAATATATATAATCATAACTTCCAATTTAAGGGTCAATAAAATGACAGCCATGCACAAATATTAAAGATCCTTGCTTTTAAAATGTTAATTACAGTATATATTATATAACATGTAGTTAATATCAACCAGAAGATTTGAAGCGTTAACGGAAAAACAAATTCCACCAAACTTGTGCATTAGGTAATATTTAGTCAACTAGTCCCATCCTTGGACGGATTTTCCACCTTCAAAAAAAAAAAAGTATCCATCCACAAATTTAAAAATAAAACGAAATGCCTTATTCACGAGTCATGTCCGAATTGACATAATATAATTATTATTTAAATTAAAATAAATATAATAGAACAACAATATATTTCTATAAGTAGGAATTATAATCAACTTTATCTACATATAATAACTTTTTTATTAGAAATTATACTTCCTATTAAAATTTACTTTTAGATAAATGATATTAATTAATCGATTAAATGTGTAACTATAACAGCTCAATTTGTTTTTGTTATTATATATTTCTTCCGTCTCAAAATAAGATATTTATATCTTAAATGCATATCTTTGGACGGAGAGAGTATAAAATAAGACATGACTTAGCGAGCCACATTATATATTTTGTTGATGTAATATTCATTAGTTCTCATGCATGGAATGGAAGGCGTGCCATTTCCGTACCAATGGGCGATCGCACATTCTTTGTTTTATTTTTTGACGTTCGATTCTTACATTTTATATGTTAACGTATGCAGTTGATCGAGTAAACATCATGTGTATATAAACATTTGACGATATTGATCCAAAGAAAATCCCTACCTTTACCATCTAATTCAGGCATCCTTATCTTTCCAACTCGTGGGTATTGTTATCTATATTTTTGTTGATAAATGCATTGCTTGTTACCATGGCGTGCTTCATTTGGCAAGAGGAAATTCAGTGACTTCTCTAAATGATGCAAGAAATCCCGACAGAATGATTAGAGAAATTGTTTGTTTTTTTTTTCTAAAAAAAAAGGGTTTTATCTTTACTAACTATAGTTTGAGGGATAATGCAAATGCATGGGTTATTTGGTTTTTCTTTTTCCTTTTTGATAATGGTTTTTTGGTTTTTCAAGTTCATAATAGGCTGCCCAAGTTTTGGTCTGTTTGCTCTATGTTGTGTACCTTTGTGATAATGTAATAAAATATTTATGGATCAATTTTTCCAAAATTTTCCATTTATTGCTAAATAAATAGTCATTGGTATCTTTTAAATTGGTGCGTCCACTAACACGCTAATTTTTTACTAATCATACGAGATTTATGTGAGCTGACAGATATATTTTTTGTCTAATCTAATTTTATCCAAAACAATCCTCAGCTATTCCCCTCCCTCTCGACTTATGCATCGTCACTTTCATAATCCTACGAGCCACGACCGCCATCTTTATCAATATTCAACTGAGATGATATCTTAATTTCAAGAGGTTCAATCGTAAATAAATTACAGTTCCAAATTTAAACTTATCATCTCATCCATTTATTCTTTTGTTTGGATTAGAATCACTTTGTATGTGTCTCTGACATGTTTCTTCTTCCTCAAATCTGTGAAATATAATGATCTTTCCTTCTAAATTTCATAAACAAAATCCATTTGTTCATAGTAAATCTAAAAGCAAGAACATAATAAATTCAATTATTCTTAAAATTATGAAAGGAGAAAATAACAAGTTTCAAACACAAAAGCTAGCGATTTGTATTTTGATCAGGAGTGAGATGACGAGGCAAATTGAGATTTGGGAAAGAAGGAGACAGATGAGAATTAATGGATTTAGATAAATCAATTTAGACAAAGTGTAAATCTGTCTACTCACATAAATTTCGTGTGGTTAGCCAAAAATCAGCATGGCACACCTCTTTTTAATATTTACAAATATATTTTGAGTTTTTTAAATATTATTATTTTTATGTTGTCTCTTTAATTAAGATAAAAGTGGTAATGTTTGACAACCAGAAAAATAGACTTAATGATTCGACATTTATTTTAGATTGGAGATTCGATTCATGAAATGAACCTACGACGTAATAGAAATATAGAAAAGGTAATGATTTCCCATTTTTTCTAACCCCTCCTAAATGTATTAATCAGAATTTAAAGTGAATTTAAATCATACATTCATCTACCCTATAAAATTAATATAACTATGAATTTTCCATAAATATAATAAAGCTATTTTAATCATAGTTAATTTGTCATTATTGAAAGAATTTATAGCTAGTATGGACTTTGTGCAAAGAAACATAAAATTAGTGTAAAGTGGAGTTGACTAAATTAAAATTAAAGGGCCAAACCATTTGTAGTCCTCATAATTTCATTTCCTCATCTAAAATGAAACTTTGAAATCTCAATATTTATAGTATGGGATGAAATTGATCCTTCACAAGATTGTCTTATTAGATGGAAAAGTGAAATTATAGGAGGCTTTGGCCAATTGAAAAAAGAGAGAGGTTGACTGGTTGAAGCATGGTTAAGTAAATTAAATGCTCGTTTGTTTGTTTGTTGACTCTCTCTTTCCCCACTCTTTAGTTTTTTACATTAACTGCAAACCCAACTTTTCTGTCTTTCCTTTCTCTTCCCAACACCAATTCCAAAGTATTGCCAAAAAATCTCTCCTTTTTTTTCCAATTGTTTTTTGTTTTCCCCCTTCCAAAATTCACTCCTACAGAGATCCAAATAGCAAAAACCCTCATTTTTCTTTGAGATTTTATATGGGTTTTCCCAGATATTCGATTTTGAGTTTCTAAGTTCACGCAAACACTTCGGGGACGATAAAAAAAACCATCTTCAACATTCTGGGGTTTTCGAGAAATCGACAAATTTGAAGTTTTGTGATCTTAATTTTCGTAATTACTCTTTTTGGGGTTTGAGAAAATGGTGGTAAAGATGATGAGGTGGCGGCCATGGCCGCCGTTGGCGGCGAGGAAGTACGAGGTGAAGCTGATTTTGAAGAGGCTCGAAGGGTTGGATCTAGTGCGTGAGGGTGCAGCGTCGCAATCAGGTGGCGCTGCTGATAAATTGGCGGTTGAGATTCGCTGGAAAGGTCAAAAGCTGGCCCTTAGCTCTCTTAGGAGGGCCACCGTGAAGAGGAACTTCACTAAGGAAGTGGAGGTTGTTGTTGATGATGAACACAAAAACGGTGTCGTATTCCTTGAGGATGAGGAGTTTCGCAGTGTTTGTACGCTCTCTTCTTATAAAGAGAATGTATTTCATCCTTGGGAGATCAGTTTCTCTATATTCAATGTAACACCCTATTCTTCCTTTCCTTTTATTAATTTTATTATTTCTGATGAGGGTTTTTTGTTGATTATCACTATAAATTGATTGAGTAAAGTATTGATCATGCAAATATGTTTGTTTGTTGGAGCTTTCGGTTGCTAATCGTGATGGTTGACCATTTGAGTTCCGATGATGCACTGTGTTTGAATGTCTGAAATGTTTTCATTTGAGCACTAAGTTCATGTCTTTAAATCTTTCCGCAGAAATTAATTATCTGTTATGTTCCTGATCCTTGAGCATTATTCCTTTCCATTTCGACTGCATTGCCTGAATGATATGCTGCTTTGAATATTTTAATTTCAAGTTCTCGGCGACCTGTTCATATTTTGAACCCTTACAAAGCAATTGGAATGTAGTAATTGTTATTGAGAACATTGCATTCATCTTTCTGTTGAGATTTCTGAAGTGAATACTATATGATGGAATGTTCATTGGACTTGTTTCTTTAATCTAGGGATTCAACCAAGGGATGAAGAAACAGGCTCTGGTCATTGGAACTGCATCACTGAATCTTGCAGAATTTGCTTCTGCAACTGAGCAAGAAGGATTTGAGTTAAGTATCCCTCTCACACTCTCTGCAGGTACTTCTGTTGCAGCTGATTTGCTTCCCTCTCTCTGTGTAAGTGTCTTATCCGTCGATTTCATCACTTTTTTTTTTTTTACTTTGCATTGTGTAAAATCATTACTTGATATTCACTCGTTTATACTTGAATCTTTATTTGATTGAGCAGATGTCACTCAGCTTGTTGGAGTTGAGAACTGCACAGGAAAGCACCGAGACAGTGCCAAGAACACTAGTGCCTGAATCATCCCCTCCTCAAGCAGCAGAAAATGTCTCAAATGAGAAGGATGAGCTTTCTGCAATCAAAGCTGGTTTGCGGAAAGTGAAGATTTTCACTGAATATGTGTCTACTCGGCGAACAAAGAAACCTTGCCGTGAAGAAGATGGCAGCGAGGGTCGATGCTCTGCTAGGAGCGATGACGGTGACTA